>NC_141536.1:3048998-3203498 GCF_021556685.1 Rattus norvegicus
CCACAGTCCTTGGTGTAGTACTTAGTTTAGTCATTTACATTCTTTTGTATATGAACCCCAATAGGCCTATATGTTTGAATACTCAGTCATCAGGGAGTTGAATGATTTGAGAAGGATTAGGAGGTGTGGCCTTTGGGGATAGGTATGGCCTTATTGGAGGAGGCATGTTATTGGAGGAATGGGTTTAGAGGTTTCAAAGTCCAGTGTATCATTCTGGGATATATTAGGATGTATAGCTCTCAGTTACTGCCCCAGCACCTTCTTATTTGCTTCGGGCCATGACAACGTGTACTGATTTTCTAAAACTGTAAACAAGCCCCCAATTAAATGTTTCCTTTTACAAGAGTTGCTTTAGTCATGGTGTTTCCTCATAGCAATAGAATAGTGACAAACACAGAGTTTATTTGACTTACAATTTCAGGTAACAGTCCATTATTTCAAGAAAATCATAGGAATTGCAGGAATTTGAGGCAGACAGCTGAAGAATATTCACAGTCAAGAGTAAAGAGAGCATATTTGCACGGATAGTTACTTAGAAGCTTTTTTCACTTCTACATATAGTTCAGGGCCCAACCTAGGGAATGGTGCTGCCCATAGTGAGCTAGGACTTCTTACTAAGTATTCAAACTTATGAACCTTTGGCAGCCATTCTCATTCAAGCCACCATACTCCCTTGTTCCCTAAGTTGATTCTTGCCAGGATATGTAATGACAGTAAGGCAAATAAGACTAGAACAAGAGTACCAAGAGTAAGATAGTCGTTGGGTGCTGAGATTAAAAAAAAAAAATTCAAGATATCTACCACCACCACCACCACCACAACCACCAAAACGTGCCTATAGTCCAACATGATCCAAACAATTCCTAAGTAAGACTCTCTTCCCAGGTGATTCTAGATTGTGTAAAAATGACAGTTAAAAGTAGCCAACACAATGACCAAAACAAAGAAGAAACACAGCCTTAGAATATAGCCCCCTTTTCCATCACTGAGAAAGTGAGAACTCACTACTGCCCAGGATAATCATGACAATAGTATTTCAGTAGGAAGAGACATGCAGTGTGTAACAAGATATTCTAGTACCAGTAAACGATACCATCTCAGTGGAACCCACTCTTCATTTAGTATTTTATGTTGTGGTATAATGTGTGATGCTCATTCTCAGAAGAATTCTGAGAACTTTGCAGTAATTCTGGATGGCTTACAACCCCTGTTCCTGCTGCTGGGTTAATGAAGCATAGCTATATTTATGGGTGAGGTTGCTTTTCGGGCCATTCAGATTCTCATTTAGCTACTGTTAGCTGTTGGAGCACGAGCAAGCCACTTAAAATTTCAAAATCTCAATTTTCTTACTTCATACGATGTGATGAAGATTGTGAATCCATTGCAATGTCTATTGTGTAATAAATTTTTAATAAATTATGAGAACATCATCAACAAATCTAGACTGCAAGCTTTTAAAGGGCATGGTGTCATATTTTTTCAGACTAAAGAATTCAGATATTTAAAGTCCTCTAATTTTATGAGGTATGTCCAGTTGAGCACACATAATTCTAGCTTCATGAAAATTGGGAACACAAGAACTGGCTGGCAGAATTAGAGCTTCAGCTGTTGCCCATGTTTTGACGGAGGTAAGAGGTCAGATAGCATGGGCTTGAAGTTTGGTTTTCACTCTTGCTGAGTGGGTTCTTGGTTAAGGCAGGTAATCCCTCTACACTCCATTTCTGTATCTGAAAATGAGGCACGATTGCCGGATAAACAAAACAGTGGAAAGAGTGCCCAGGCCGAGCCCTGTATGTTATAGATGGCTCAGTTAAGGCCTGCTCTTGCTATCATTGACTTCAGGAACATCGTTCTGGCTCAAGTACCAAGTTCTAGAGGAAGTGCTGGTGGCCAGCAGGTCACATGTAACAATAACAGGTGATTTGATTTGGGGAAAAGCAGAGCATATCTAGGCAAACAGCACAAAGAAAGCCAAAGACAACTGGAAACATGGCTGCTTTCACTACCCAGTGGAGACAGCTCACACTGATGTTATATTTGGGCAGCCATGAGCTCTTTCTGCATCATCACAAGTACACCAGCATTTATTTACAGAACACTGTGTTAGGGCAGCTGGGAAAGTCTTAAAGGAAATGAAAAGGAGAACCTAAGAGAAACAGAGTCTGGGGAGGGGAAGACTTCTGTGTGGAGGACATAGAGACTGATAGAATATACTTAAGTATAGTTTGTGTGTGGGTTTGCTTCTTGTTTTTCTTTGTTTTTTAACTCAATTCTCATGTATTCCTAGTAACAATCAAGAATGTAGCAAGAATGCAAAGAATCAGGGAGTGGATTATACAGGAGAAAGTGTGGGAGTTAGGAAAGCCATTCTAGTAGTATTTTTTCCTATTCATGTCAGCAAGGGTTTACTGAACATCCCTGTGTAGCAGGTCTGTTCTGTGAAAAATAAGATAAAGAGATACTATGCATCGCTGACCACATTCCAATGACTATGCAAATCCAGCCAGGAATACATTTGTAAAGCTTTCTCTTGTCCTATGATCAGAGAAACAAGCATTCTTAAGTGACTACATAAGGTAGGTAAGAGAGCAGAGAGACAGAGACAGACAGAGTGGGTCAAAGATGTACATGAAACTACAGTTCAAACCCTGGAGCCTTTGGAAATGACAGACCTAACTAGAGTACTGGAGAGTTTAGAGGAAAGGCTGAGAAACATATGCCCAAGTATTAGGCATGTAGAAAGAGCAGATTCTTTGGAACATCTGCAGGTGGGAATGGCAAGGAGCAGCATCTGCTGAGATATACCAGGATCCAGCTGTTATTGCAGATTCTGAGGATGTAAGGCTGGAAAGAACAGTATATGTCAGAGGAGATACAGAACAGCATTAGCTTTCCAGGAAGGTGGCGAAGCTCCACCCAAGCAGGTCAGACAGAGATATACCATAGATTTGTTTAAATTTTATGGACAGTGCAGGGTTAAGTGTAGACTGTATTAATAAGGCATAGGAATTCCTACAGGTAAGAAAAGTTTAGGCCAGCAGCAGTGTGTTTTCTCTCACAGTGAAGGGGTGGTGACAGGAGGGCAGGGCTCTCTGCAGTTTGGCTTTGTCATGCTTTGCTCTCATAGAGGCCATTCTGCCATAAGAAGATGGTTGGTTGAGCACAGGACCTTGCAATTGTGTTTAATGATACAAGAATGGGATATAAGCCAACAGTTCCTTTATCATCCATCATAAAGGCCCTTCCAGAGACCAACAGCCTCAGTAGATTTCTGCAAGTCAGGTACATACCATCTCCAATGGCCACCTTTGGCTGTAAGAAAAGCTAAGCAAGCAGTAATTCTCCTTGTATAAAAGGTCTGGGCATGGGAAACTGGGAATAAACAACGAATAAGTTAAGCTACCATTTCTTCTACCATAGGGAGCAGGTGAGATACAATGAGGACCTGCAGCAGGCTAATGGTAACAATACATGCCTTTAGAAGAAACGTGGAATGTAGAAATTATTCTAGTTCTTGATGTGGAGTCTCAGGGGAAACTCAGCAAAAGGCTGGATGTAAGTTCAAAAGCCAAAGGCTCAGGGCTGGGTCTGAGACTCTAGCTGTGAGCAGGGGCCATTAGAAGAATCTGGACACTCCAGGATGGCATGGAGCAGAAAGAGAATCAGGCCTCAGTAATGACATGCTTTTAGAGCAGAGGCATAAAAGAAAGACCTTAAGAAATTCTCTTAAGGAGAGAGGAGAGCCGGGCAGAGAATTTCTAGAAAGAGACCCCAGAAGGGCGAGAAATACCGAAGAGGTCTAAAGGTAAGAGGCTGAAAATTGCATAGAGAATTTTGTCATATGATTTCATAGCTGGTCTCGATCTGAGCCATCTATTGGTGGAAATGGAACAGTCCTTTTCCCTGTATTGTAAAGGAAGGCACCTGGCTAGTTTAAATTACTTCTTAGCAGAGGCTCTAAAAATGCAGAGGAAGAAAATCAATGCAGTAGGAAGTAGAGAAAAACATTAATGGCTTGACTGAGGTATAGTTAGGGATTAGCAGAAAGGCCAATAGGAAGGGAACGGTTGAAGACACAGAAGACACTTGTAGGAATGAGAAAAGGCATTCAGGCATCGCCCTTTATCCATGGCTTTGTATTTTATTGGCTTAGTTATTCATGGCCAACTCCCTGCAGCCCCCAAACTTCCAGAAATAAATAATGCATAGGTTTTTTTCAGTAAGTCTTATTAAAGCATCTTGTTCCATTCTGTTTTGTTAATGCCTTTAGGGCTTACTTTTATTATGATTTTTAACTACGTGTAGGTACGTGTGTCTGCATGTCTCTGGTTTCCACGTTCCCTAGAGTATGAGACAGTCCTGAGTTGCATGAAGTGGGTGCCCAGTACCAAACTCAGTGGCTCTCTGAGAGCAGCAAATTCTTTTAACTGCTGAGCTGTCTCCAGCCCCTTCAGCTGCACCTAATTAACAACTCAATGCTGTCCTAGGAGTGTATAGGAAAAGCCCTAACACACAGTTTCAGACATCCAAGGGATGTGTTCTGCAATGGAAGAGGTAGCAACTGTAATCATAACTGCCAGACCAATTTTAGTTGTCTGTCAGAATGGGGGCCACCATACCTAGCTTGGCTGCACTTAGAATCTGAACAGTATGAAGCTTTTGAGTCCAAAGAAAAGAAGAGGAAGGCTGTTGGGAAAGAATCTGAATGCCCCCCCATACCATTGAAAGAGTGTACCCCAAAACGGGGAGCCGCGTCTCTCGCTCCAATCGTGGGGTGGGGTGCCCCCAGGAATCTCGAGTAGCCGTCTTGATGTAACAGCAAGAGGTAGCTTTTATTAACGAGATCCCTATTAGCGGGATCTCGGGTCGATACGTATCCCACACAGGAGACAGAGGAATCGACCCTGAGCCTCCAAACTCCGGGGTCTATATAGGGGAGGTTAGGGGCATTCGCGCGGTTACACATGATTGGTCAATTCAAATGGTGCGCAGTTACTTTCGGCTCAAAATTACATCAGCAAGGAGTATGTGCTCTCTAGCAGCTCGGCAGGCAGGTAGGGTGGCTCATCTCACTCAGCGGGGTGAAGGAAGGGGAGGGGGTGGCTACAGATGATCAGTGTCCTTGGGGCTGATAGCTGGTTTGGCAAGTCCTATCTCTGGGTCTCCCTCAGGCACGTCCGGCCCTGCACATCCGGACTCTGACAATGAGTAACCTTTTTAAAACTCTAGTTCTACACCATCTCTGTATTTAAAATTATAGGAAACCTACATGGTCAGTAACACAGATGACAAGACTGCAACACTCACAGTCATTATACACCATACATCTTACATCAAATACTATCTTGCGCGTGGTATTTCTGAGGCCCAACATAATTCCACGTGCACCTCAGTCTGAGAAGACGTGCTAATTTGCCCTACTCTATTTTTTCACAGGCCATCACACCAACCTTGGAATATAATTGGATAGCAAAGTTATGCAAAGAGTCCCTGAGTACTAAAAGAGCTGGGCTACACAGAGAGTGTGCTCCCCTGACTTTGCATGGCACATGCTTGTCTGACAGTCCATGGAGCATATACTTCTGCCCTATCCTTGGAGCATGCTCATCTGACTAAACATTGAGCATGCTCGTCTGACTAACCATGGAGCATGCTCCTCTGACTAACCATTGAGCATGCTCATCTGACTAACCATTGAACATGCTCATCAGACTAAACATTGAGCATGCTCCTCTGACTAACCATTGAGCATGCTCATCTGACTAAACATTGAGCATGCTCATCTGACTGACCATGGAGCATGCTCATCTGACTAAACATTGAGCATGCTCCCCCCGCCTATGCATGGAACGTGCTCTTGAGAACTTGCATCTATCTGCACACAGAGGAACAGATGTGCTTTCATTTTCCTAAGCAAAATAACAGGAAGTATCATCATTCTTGAGGTCACAGTATTCATAACAGGAATGTGTTGAGAGTCACATGAGATCAATTGGGAAGCATGGTGTCTGGTTCAGTCCCTATCTTGAGGGGGATAGAATAATCTCAGTTCTCAAATGGTGTCAGTCACCATAAGGACCCAACCCAAGAGGACTAAACACTTCTGTAGTCCCTTAGAATCTGAGCTTGAAAGGGACCTCTGCCTCTTCAGACAGCTGGGCAGCTCACAGAAATTCTATCCTTGCAAACGGAGCTATAGGTACCAGAGAAGTAGCTCTTCCCTCTGATTAGTGGAACAGCTATGACAGAAATTGTCTTTTCCCCAAGACACAAAGTGACATTTTAAAGGAGAAGCCTCTCTTTTGATGCCATGGAGTCATTTAAAAACAAATGTAAAAGCTCCAAAGAATGTCTGTTTAAGTACAGCTGTAATTCAGGGACACAAGACCATTCACTTCAGCCATCTCTCTGCCGGATTCACTTCTTGATCCTCAGATTATGTAGGAATCAAATCCAGTACTATCTTTACTTTCAAAGTCAGTTTGCCTGTTTTGCTGGTGACTACCTGGTATGTTAGAGCCTTGTACGTATGCTTCAGTTTCCAAACCTAATTGTGATCGTGGGCCAGTAAGGTCGAGGACCAGGTCATGAAACCCATTATAGCTTACCCACCTGGGTAAGCTTGCAGGAATATTGACAAATGAATGAGAGACTGATGAAAACTGGAGTACAGTAGTGGGTGGGTTGCTAAGCATCCTGGTAAAGAGGATTGCAAAGTAGGTCCCTTTAGTAGAAAAGGTGGGGTAGACAGTGAGAAAGATCACTGTTCTGGGCCAGCAAAACTGGGTCCTTGTCCCAGGCTGGCTTGCTGGGCTTCACTCACTCAACAAGTACTCCTCGAATTTCTAGGCATTTGACAGGCTCAGAGTAAGACAACATTTCTTCTCCCAAAACATACTGAAGGTGTCTAATTAGATCACAAGAGAGATATGGGAAGACATTCCACCTTGGTAAGTAAACGTGGGGTATGTGCTGAGCAAGAGGCTTCTAAATCAAGTTGTTGTCCAGGAAAGCATCCTGAAGACTATTGCTTCATGCCTTGAGGGATACAAAGGGTCATTTGTAGACTGGTGGAAAAATTTACCCACCACAGGGAACGGGACTAGTGTTTGAGTTATTCTGCATCATGAAATGTAGGAGGTGGCATTTGACAGCTGATAGCATAGCCAGAGGTGAATCTAACCTAAGTTACATTGCAAAGTAAAAATGCCATTGAGTCAGTACAATTTGCAGTTGAAGGTAGAAGTCCAGAGACAAGACAAAACTGGGTTTAAAGATAAGCTTTGACATACACCAGTCACGTGACAGTAATCCCTTAAAACAAACAAACAAACAAACAAAAAAACCAAACACTCTTCAAGTTTAGTTTCCTTAGCACAGTGTTCTGATTTGGTTATCTATTGATGTCCAGCAACTCCTCTCAAATGAAATGCCTTAAGACAACACATATTCAGTAATTCTCAGGGTCATTATGAATTAAGAATGTGTTATGGCTTAAGTGAGGCCCTTGCTTCAAGGGTCTATCACATGGCTACAACCAAAGTCAACCATGGTTGTGGTGCCATCTCAAGACTCCAGAAGCTCATTTACAGGTCTCTTGGCAGTTTGGTTCTTGCTGGCTGGTGACCAGAGTCTCTCTGGAGTTCTTTACTATGTGTTGCCCTCCTATAGCTTCCTCAGATCCAATGGAGATATGGTGTTGACTGGCAAGACAGAAAGGCCATTGAAGTGAATTCTGAACACTATGGCCCCATTCTGTTGGTCAGAATTCACAAGCAAGCCTACCCTTCTCAGGTTGGCAGGGGTGTGTTGTTGGAGAGTAGGAGTGCATGGGAGGATGGGCATTTACACAAGAAAGAGAACACTAGGAAATCAAGCTGTGGGGATTCCATCTTGGATTTTGGTTTGCCTCTAATTTGTAGGCTAGACCTCCAGTCAATGTTAGAGCTATTGTTATGCAGAATGGAGGGATGGTGGGCCAGAGGCAGAATGTACTGTGGGTGGAAGAGTAAATAAGGTGACTTTGGACAAGTCAAATCACCTCCTGCCTCTGAGACACCATTTTGTCCTCAGCAAAATATAAATACTTGGTCACAGGGGGGCAAATGAGAAAAAAAAGTGCAAGTTTCAGTTTGTTTTCTGAGGGAGAAAACATAGCTTTCTCCAGCTTGCGGGGACAAACTGCTCTGGGCCTTTTCTGTTTTGTTGATTCGGAGTCTGTCAGTCTAGTATATTCAAGGATTTTAGCATTTGGCCCCTTGGAGCCAAATAATAAAGAAATATATTAAATAATATATAAATAATTAAGAATTACATGACTGGAAATAAGCACAACGAGAAAGCTGGTTTTGGGAGTCCTTTAAAGTATCTCTAAGGCTTTTTTTTTTAAAGATTTATTTATTTATTATATATAAGTACACTGTAACTGTCTTCAGATACACCAGAAGAGGGCATCGGATCTCTTTAGAGATGGTTGTGAGCCACCATGTGGTTGTTGGGAATTGAACTCAGGACCTCTGGAAGAGATTACACACTGGAGTTTTCTCCCTGCCCTGGCGTCCCGGGTACCCCTCTTGCAAGAGGCCAGGCCTTCTGATAAAGATTCAAAGGAGCTTTGTCTCTATCCCAGGACTGCTCCGCCCCACCCACATTTCCTGCTGAGAAGCATGCCTTTGTGAAAGGCTGACTCCCAAACTCTATCCCCAATCACTGGCTAACCTTTGGGAGGACACTGCCACCCTCTGAAATGTCCTCCCCAGCTGTTTACCTTCCCTGGGGCAAACCACCCCAGCGCAGACTGTGAATCTCACTTTGTTGTGACACCATTCAATTGGAGCCTGGAGTGAAGCTGCCTGGCGCTAGGGCAGGACAACTAACTGAGTGTTTTCTCCCAAAGTTAAGGAACTGCCCGAGCAGGAGGCCACAGAGTCCATAATCCCAGCTGCCCTGTAGGGCTGGAAACCTCACAACCTGGAAAGCAGCTGCACCTGTGTTGGGGAACCCCCTCCACCATAAACATCCCCTCTGCTCTAAGCCTCGGGAGCCGGATGAGATTTTATTACCATTTTATTATCAGGAGTGTGAAATTTCCCACATACAGCCAGTTTTCTCTCAGCTAGGCCCGCCCGCCATGGGCTCCTTAGAAGCAAAGGTAGTTTTTAAAAAAGCCTTCGCAAGGCCCTGTGTTCGGTCCCCAGCTCCGAAAAAAAGAACCAAAAAAAAAAAAAAAAAAAAAAAAAGCCTTAGAGGGGAGATTTAATATGTCGTTGATGATTTTCCTACTGACTTCCCAGCCATCGCCCCATTCCATTTGAGCTAGCATGCTGACATCCACTTGAGTCACAGCAGTGGCCGGATCCTGTGTGGGGGAAACCTCCTGGGCTGTGCTGAGTCTGGCTGAGTCTGTGCACAGGCTTCCCCCCTACCCACTTCTTCCTGGCCACCTGGGAGCAAGTGGGCGCCTAGGAGGAGGACAGGCTTGGTTGGGGCTGCGTGGTCTGGAGAGGTAAGCAGAGGTGTACCCTGCAGCTGAATAAACAGAAGGGTTGGACTTGAAAAGGAAACTAAGACATTGGCTAAGAGGCATTCCCTTGATTCCCCTCCTCAACACTAAGAAAATCGCTTAGTAAAATGAGGGACTAAGGTGCAGATACCAAAGACCCTGAGGGAACTTAAGGCACTTTACAGTTTTTGTTTTTTTTTTTTTTTCTGGAGTCACCTATAAGTACACAAATAGTTCTAATGATATATTCATCAAAAAATTAAAAATTTGGGAAATTTAAAAAGGAACAACTTTTTTTTTTTTGTATGAGCTACGTGTGGTGTCACTCACCTTCAATCCCAGCAGAGTCAGAAAGGCAAACAGATATCTGTGAGTTCTAGGCGAGCCTGGTCTACAAAGTGAGTTCCAGGACAGAATACAGAGAAACCCTGTCTGGAGAAACCAAAAATATCCTGTAGGTTCGTGTGTACATTTCTATTTATTTCTTTAATATTGTTGCCGTTGACAACAGTGGGTCCACAGTGCCCATATTACTGTTTCACTTGCTTGTTCTGCTGTTTAGTATGCTCTGGTCAGTGTATTTCTGTAACATTTATTACAACCTTATAAAATCTCACCCTTCCTAGTGGTCATTAAGGTTGCTCCCGTGACATTTTTACTATAATCAATACTATAAAATGCTTTATAAGGTTTTTATTTTATTCGTGTGTGTGTGTGTGTGTGTGTGTGTGTGTGTGTGTGTGTGTGTGTGTGTGTGTCTTTCTCTTTGTCTGCTTGTGTTGGAAGGGCCAGAAGAGGGCTGGGGCCCCTGAAGCTGGAGTTGTTACATCCAGACAGTTGTGAACTGCTTGACTGACAATGGATACAGAGATTTGAGCTAGCATGCTGAAAGGACTACAAGGAGCTGAGCCACCTCTTCAAAGCCAACACTTTTTAAAGTGTCAAAACACTGCACAGCCTGAGCTGACATCACAGGAGAGTGAGCAAGCATGCCATGAACTTCTTAGTAAGTTCCCTGTAGCTTTCTCCACATTGCCTTTGTAACAGTTTGCATACTTCTGTCTGCAGGAGCCTGCTTTGCTGTCTCCCTGGAGAAAACACCAACTCTGCTCTGGCTTTGGTCTTGGCAACATGTGAAGCGGGTCTGGGTGGGTGAGGGTAAATGGCCTCATTCCTGGTGTAGGTAGAGACAGAGTCCTCTTGTGAAATTCCACCTGGCTGTAAAATGCCATAGACCTGGAGCAAATCTGTGTTTGCTTTAACTCCCCTAGTGCCTCTGAGCTACAGAAGTGATGTCTTCCCTAAGAGCTTGCCCATTGTTCCTGAGTTTGTTCTGTGAACTTAAAGGAAGAGACATGTTTTCCTAAAGCCTGCACCAGCAGAGATGGAGAAATTGTTTGAAGTTACAGTTTCTTACTTGACAGGTTAACATCCAGTTTTGTTTACTGACTAGCCTTGTAATGCCTTGGCTTTGACATCTCAATTACAGTTCAACAGAATACCTTCAATTCAAACACTGCCTCCTTGGCTCAGGCCAGCCAGCTAGAGGGCTAGAGAAGACAGTCCCCACTGTTAGGTTTCATTCGCTCAGTCATTCATTCATACATTCTTTTTAAAACGTTTATCTAATATCATGTATAAAAAGCCTATAGTGGAAAAAAATAAACTTTTATAATACAAGCCACTAGGTCGCCAATTCTAATATTTCTATTTTCTTACAGTCTTTTTAAAAATTTTTAATTTATGAGTGAGTGTGTGGGTGTGCATGCACATGTGTGCATATGCATGTGTGCATATGCATGTGTGAACCAGAGGTCAACTTTAAATGTCTTTGCTTGGGAGCCATCTTGTCTTTCTACTCAGGGTCTCTCTGGGACCTGGGGCTCCCCATTTACGCTAGGCTTGCTGGCCAGTGAGCCCTAGGGATCTGCTTGTTTTTCTCTCCAGAGCAGAGATTACAAGTGTGCTGCCACGACCTGCTTTTGATCTGGGTGCTGCCATTCAAATCAGGACTTCATGCAAGCACAGCAAGCACTTCATAGGGTGTGCTGCCTTCCAGCTTCTCCTGTAATGTTAAAAAAATCTATGTCACAGGGTTAGGGTTAAGAGCTAGGGTTTAGGGTTAGGAGTAAAGGGTTAGGGTTAGTGTTATATATGCAGAGAGTCATATATATCATATATAATCTCTATCTGAACATAGTCGATATTTGTTAATTCAGAAACTACTTTTACACATGTTCCTTATATCAGCACTGAAATAGACATAGTCTCTAAGCGGAATGCTCTTACTCTGAATGGCCAATCTTACATTTAGTAGGAACACCACTGATAACCTTTTGTTGTGGTAATATGGTAGACTCTCCAGCTAGAGCTTCCTCCTAACCCATCTTGATTCAGGGATTCCATTTGGGTAGGTTTCAGTGAGCAAACAATTTCTCCTGGATAGAAGGCAGAGCATGTATCAGCCTGTGCGCTGGAGGTTAATGTACTAGGGGCATGGCAGGTACAGTGTCTTTCAGAAGAGCAGGGTGTTGGGATCTGATGCAGGAGCACTCAAGGGTAGAGACGTTGTCCCCTCTGAGGACTGCAATTGGTTCCTGGAAGTAGGCAGCCTTGAACGATTTGAAGTGGGGAGTCTGACGTTTATGTTGTTCCTTTTGTTTTGCTTTTGATCCTCCCACCCCATGCATCTCAGGTTGGCCTCAAACCTCATAATGGAGGATGATCTTGAATCTCTGATCCTTTTGACCTGACTGACCTGTGCTGAGATAGTGGGTGTGCAGCATCACACCCTACCCATTTGATGGGAACTGAACCGAGAGTGCAGGCTGGCCAGGCACTCTACTAGCTGAGCCACAGTCTTTCTGGTGACCTTAGTTAGTTAGAGTCGAAGGGCAAACTAGACAACTGTTAAATAGTCTGTTTGTTCACACCATCAAACTTCTCTTTAAATTTTTAAAATTGTGTTTATGCACATGGGTCATATGCCTACATACCGTTGCATGCAGTGCCCGTGGAATACCCTGGACCGGATTACCTACAGTTGTGAGCTGTCATGTGAGTGCTGGGAAATGAACATGGGTCCTCTGGAAGAAGAGCCAATGATCTCAACCAGGGAGCCATCCCTCTGCCCCCCTCTCCTTACCTTCTTGCAGGAGTGTTTTATACTGTCTTCTCGACACAGTCCCACAGGATAAGCACAGTAATTACTGTTTATATCACAGAAGAGAAAATAATTTCCAAATCTGCCTTAAGTGAGGCAAAGTCACTTTAGAAGACATACTTTTCCCCTTTCTTACACTTTCCATGCAAGACCCATTTCCTGTACACGAATCATATAAGTAGTTACAGTAACAATCGCTGCATTTTTTCTGAAGACATCTAATAAATAAGGTTAGCGTTTTAGTGTTCATTGCGGCTTTGGTGCTAGGACAGTTCTTGGAGCCATATTCAAAGGAAGTGTGAACTGGAGTGAAGTTGCTGTGAAGGATGCTTCTGATGATAACCTCACTTTGAAATTATGTTCTGCTGCTCCCAAGGAAAATTCAGCTGAATTAGCTAGCCTCTTGCAACAGAAAAAACAAACAAACAAACAAAAAAATAGAGCAAGGAGCATTTGCACTGAGGCTCCGGGGTCTTGAGGCTGCGGTGGGTCCCAAATGTTTTAGTGTTTATTTGACATGAAGGTTACAGCCCCAGAGAGATGAGTTTACTACTTAGGATTCTCATTTCATTAGCAACATTTCATTAGAAACAGTCTTTGACAGTTTCCTTTTGGTGTCCGTGCATGTGGTACCTGTGTCTCTGTGTGTGTCTGTGAATGTGTGCACATGTGCAGGCACACACAGACATTCATGCATGGTTCACATTTGTGTGGAGATGCACGTGTGTGCAGACCAGAGAAGAACTTTGAGTGTCCTTCCTTAGGCATTATCCACCTTTTCAAAATTATTTATTTGTTCTGCGTACGTGTGCATGCTTTGACACTGTGGTAGTCACAACATAAATTCAGGGTCAGCTCTCTGCTAATCCTCCTTCATGGGGTCTGGGAATTGAGCTCTGGTCATCAGGCTTCAGAAGTAAGTGCCTTTAACCTGCTGAGCACTCTATCCAGCTCCCTTTCAAATCATTATCAGGCACACCTCCCTCTGACCCAGTACTCAGCAGCTAAGCCAGGATGGATTGCTGGGTGACGAAGCTCAAGAAGCTGCCTTCCTTCTATGGGACTACAGATCTGTGACTGACAGACACTATGACTGGTTTTGTTCAGTGTGTATTCTAGGGATCAAACTCAGGTGCTCATGCCTGAATAGCAACTCCTCACACTGAACCATTTTCCTAGCTCTTCCTTCAATTTTGCAGTTCTGGGACTTGAACACAAGTCCTCATGAAGGTTAGCTAAGTATGTCCTTCATGAGTGAGCAACACCCATAGGGACAGTAATTCTTTCATTACACCTTCCAGGTACTTGTGAAGTCAGGAACAAGGCAGAAAACACTTGCAGCAGTGGTCTTGGAAGACATAATCCCTCAGTCTTCATTTTCTAAGCTGTAGATTGATATGGTAGTGCTGACTTTTTAGGGTTGTCATGAGAATTAACCAAGGCGATGTGTTGTTCCTGCCATGTAACGATCTTGTGGTAGAACTCCTTTATGTAAGGACTTGGTTGTTTTATTTCATTTTATTCTCTCTCTGTGTGTGCATGTATGTGTACGTATATGTTTACGTGCTACATGTGAATATGTATGTCTATGTATGGTGAGTGTGTATGTAAATAATCTATGTTAATGCTGTATATGAAATTGTGTGTCTGCATGTTCATGATGTGTATGTATGTCTGCATTTGTGCATTATGTGTGTGTTTGTATATGTGTGTGTGTGATGTGTGTGTCTGTATGGTTTATGTGTATGATGTGTGTATGTGCATAATGTGTGTGTTTGTGTGTGTCTGTATGGTGTGTTTATATGCATATGGTGTGTGCATGTTGTGTGTGAGTGTGTGGTGTTTGTATGGTATGTGCATACTGCATTGAGGCCACTTGTGTGTGCATGATATATATGTGGGGTGTGTGTATGGTATGTGTGTAGGACATGTATGGTATGTGGTTTTGTATGATTTATGTGTGCATGTAGTGGGGTGCACATGCAGAGACTGGGAGGAGATCCTCCCAGTACCAGTTCTCTCCTTTTACATGGGTTCCTGGAACTGAACTCAGATTTCAAGGCAAGGGATTTATTTACCTTTCGAGCCTTCTCTGGCCCTCTCTGTAAGTACTTTTTAAGAGGAGGGTTGTCCAAATTACTGTTTTGGGTTTTTTCCCCTTTGTTTTTCTTATCTTTTTGTAGGGGAATTTGGTGGGGAAAATTCTGTAGCTTTCTTGTTTTTTAACTTTTCCAAACATCCATATTGTTCTTCAGATATTGCCATAGGCTGAATGGGCTTCAGGACTTGTTCCATTCGATGAGGTTTTGAGCACAAGATGTGTTCTCAATTACTCCTGTGGAAGGCTCTTCTGAATGCTTTGAAGACCGTGGGATTGAACTCTTGCTTTGATAGATTTTTTTTTTGAGGTAGATTTTGGCACACAACAATCTCCTTTGCCTGGAAGATTCTGTGATCGCTACATAGTTTTCTGACATCTGGTATAGCAATATTAATATTAGTCACTGGAAATGACATCAGATGAATAATATCTTTACCGTGTGAAATGTTTCTGCTCTCATCTTTCCCTCCAGGATGTTCACATTGGGTGTGACAGAGTGTTCTACCTGGCATGCAAGAATGGCATGGTGCAACTGCATTACAAAAATGAACAAATAAAGTGTTTGTTCATTTAGTTAATCTGAGATTTCTTAAACTGTCACTTCATAGAGCAAAGAGGTTATGGCCGGAAGATCTGAGTAATGAATGGTACCGTTTTTTTGTTGTTGTTGTTGTGGTTGTGGTTGTTGTTGTTGTTGTTGCTCTGTGTGTTTTTGGTGTCAGGGGAAGGCTGTTGTGTTCTCACTGGGGAAGAGGGTGTTATCTAGAACTGAGTTAGATAGTATGTGGAAAGTTTTTGTTGATGAGGAATTTCATTTGGGTTGGAAGGACCACAGGAATGGGAACCGAGAGTGTGTGGTAGGAGAGCTTGCCCTAGTCTGGGCTGCATCCTGGGAGAGGGATGGGAGCGTGGAAGTTGCTTCAGAAAAGGATGGAAACATTGTATCTGTAGCCAGGAAGCAGAGAAAGATGGGTGTTCTTTCTAAGCTTTCTTTCTTCTTTGTATGCAGTGCAAGCCTGAGCCCAGGGAATGGTGGTGTCTATATTTAGGGTGGGTCTTCCCTCCTTAATTAATCTAATCAAGATACTTTATCAGAGACATGCCTGGTGACTGTTTCCTGGTGGGTTGTAGATAGCGTCAGATTGACAGCTAATAGTATGCATCACAGCTGGTCCCTGGATGCTTTTACATGAAATGGTGGGTGTTGAGTTGGTGCAGAGGTGACAGTTGTTGATCAAGAACTTTGGATTTAGCTGGAGATCTTTGGATTATGAAGCTAGAGTCCACAGAAACAGGACGTGTGTAATTTACCACATGTCAGTGAAGACAGAGAGGATAGAGAATAACTAGATATATGAAAATGGGTTGAAGAAAACTGCTTAGGTGTCCTTGAAGACTACATATGAAGGAGGATACACTATGCCATCGTGAAAGCATTAGGCATTCTCTTAACTCTGCAGTACAGGGGTGAATTTGGAATACCAAAGCACATCAGTGTCCCCATGGGAATGGGGAAAAAGTAACATACAAAGTGGTGGTTGGTGTTCACACCAAACATCGTAGGCCAGAATCAGTGGCCTTACACCTCCAGAGAATGTGTCCTTAAAGAAGACTGAGCATTGAACTTTGTCCCCCAGGAAGGAATCACCTCATTTCTTATTTTGTTATCATTTTGGTAAGGCTGAATAGACAAATCCCTTGTTGTAAAGATGTCATTCTGCTGGTTGATGTTTTACCCTTGTTGGATGGTATGTTTGAGAAGCCTTCTGGTTTTCTGTCTGAACAGGAAACTGGAGACCTTGCAGCTGGGCAACTCTGACCTGATCCTCTTTGTACTGCTCCCCACCCTGTGGAGAGCTCCTCTCCTAGCTGGCACTCTTTCTTTCTCTTTGGGGAGGTTGGGAGGCCATGACTCTTGTACAGGTTTTGGCAGTGCAACTGAGGGCTTACCTTCAGAACCGCTGTGGAGGACTCTTGGAAAACTTGTCTCTGGGAATGTGAGGGACTTTCCCTGTGGAAAAGAGTCAGACAGAGGGTGTCTCTAAGGAGGGGCTCTTCAGAGCCTATGAAGAGGCCTCTTAGTGATTCTGTGTGGAAGTCTGTAGCCCTGACAAGGGGTTCATGTGTGGCAGATTTCAAGCAGCTCAACTCTTCCGGAATGTACTTTGGGATCATAAACTATATTAAAAGGGAGTTTTTGTTGTTTTCTCCTCTGTTATTTGCCTCTTTTAGTGGGGATGAGGAAATTAAAAACTTGCCATCTGAAGTGAGTTCTTCGCCAAAAGGTGACACAGAAAAGACATAGAGCAAATAAGGCACTACATGTGCAGGTCTCCAGGTTAAAAGTCAGGCTCTCCCATCACAGCCTCCTCACTTCTTCCCAGACCTCCTCCCCACTGCCTTCTGATCTCCACATGTAGACAACCCTTATCATATGGAACCTCTGTAAATTTAGAACCTTGGCTCTCCCTTATCTTGTGAAGTTGATTGTGGCCACCATACCAGGAGCCTCCACAGTTGGTTATTTAAGGATGGGATTATTAGTTCGGCTTTTTATCTCCTACTTGAAATTTGTTGTGACTGAAATAAAGCTTTCGCAGCCTCTGGCCCTACCCTGACTGATGATGGATGACGCATGTTCTTCGTGTACCTGAGTTGAAAACTTAGGGGATTTGACCTTTCTGGGGAGGGTCAAGCCCTGCAGATGACATACTTGAGGACTACAGCTGCAACAAATGTAGAATGTGGGGACTGAATTCATGAACTTTTTTTTTGAAAAACAAGGAATGTAAGCAGACTCTTCCATTTAGAGAATACAGAGAAGCTACAGAGTTTTTTTTTTGAAACCATATTAATATCTGCATTTCTTTGTCTTATTACCCAAACCTCAAAGCTGTACTTTAGCATTATGTGTCAGAAAGGTAAAAGTAACATTTGAGATGTTCTAGAACAAGGCAGAAAAAAAACACAAGGACACATTCGTTCCTTGTATTCAGTTTTGAGGTTCTTGCTGTGTCAGTTTGTCTTGTTTAGCAAGATGAAGAGGTAATGATACCAACAAGTGATTTCTTTTCCTTCTTGTCATCCACCTTCTTTATAAAGCGAGTATTTGTAAGAGAAATGTCTCCCCAGTTCCCGATTAAATTGTAAAGCATATATGATCTAGTGAGAGAAGCCAACTACAGAGTCTAAGACAGTGGAGCATCCCTTAACTAATCCTTTGGTGGAAGAAGGTGGTAATGGCAGAAAAGGTCCCTTTGAAACTCAGTAAATGAAATATCAGGGAGTAATTCCACAGTCACCCTGGTGTTAATTCAGACTCCAACTCTCATCTAGGTCTGTTTTGGCTCCCACAGTGTTTATCTTCATTCATTGGCTGCCACTCTGATGCTACCCTACCCCACTCTGGTGTCCTGGACACTCTCCTTTTTCTGTGGCCTCTGCCACCATGCCTGTCCCCAGTCACTCTCCTAAAATTCCAGTCCTAGCTGTTCCTCTCTCCTATAATTCAGGCTCTTGGGGCATAGATTTTTGGCTCTGTCCTGACTGCAGCATCAAACATAATGTGGTTTAGCGGGTACCCAACCCCGATGAATTAATATTCAGATGGGTTAGTGAGTGGAGGCCAAAGCCAGACCAGACAACCAACAGGAGCTAAAGACATACTGGAAAACCAACATAGTGGGTGCCGAAGGATGGAAGGGGTTCCGCAGGGAATCACAGTCCTCGACCCCCAGGAGGCAGTGCTTGCTGGTTAGGATTTTCTTGGTGCAGGGAAATATGGACACAGCATCAAAGCACTTAGTAGGAGTGGGGACCCTTAAACACTGTGTAGAGGGCTTAGTGGAGCTGAGCCTGGGAAGGGCGATTGGGTCAGAGCAGGTGTCCTGGAATGACTTGTTTGGTAGAGTTCAGATGACTGTCTATTGCAGAGGATGAGCTGTTGGATCTGGCTGGCTTCCACCGTTAATCATTGTCCGACCTTATGCAAGCACCTGGGTCTCTTTCTTCATCGGCAATGTGACAAGATAACTCGTGTTGTAAAGAGATTGAAAAGGAAAGGGAGTTTGGCTGTGAAATCAGTAAGGATGCCTTTTGATCAGCTGCTTCCTGACTGACTGTTGCCTGCAGTAGGCTATGGGTGGATGCATAGATGGATGCATGCATGTCTTGCTGGATGCACGGATGTTGGATTCATGGATGGATGGATGGATGCATGGCTGGCTGGCTGGATGCATGCTGGATGGATGCATAGATGGATGGATGCATGCATGCATAGATGGATGAATGCATGGCTTGCTGGATGCATGATGGATGGATGCATTGATGGATGGATGGATAGATGGATGCATAGATGGATGGATGCATGGATGTTGGATGTATGGATGGATAGATGGATGCCTAGATGGATGGATGCATGACTTGCTGGATGCATGGATGGTTGGATGCATGGAAGAATGGATGCATAGATGGATGGATGCATGGGTGGGTGCATGCATGGATGCTAATATGGTATATGGATGTGAAGGCCATTCAGACACAAAGTAAGAACTGAGGGTATAGGAATGAGCAAGTCAATTTTATTCCTTGTCCGGAACTCTCAAAAGAGTTTGGACTGGAAAGCTTACAACCTTAACACTTTTAAATACACTGTTTTAATGTTATTTGTTGAGAATTTCATACATTGGTACAGTATATTTCAATATATCCACTTCACCCCCTGTATTTGTTCTAATAATCCCTTGAATACAGCGAAGCCTACTCATGAGTGAGTGGCCACCACTGCAGCATGGTCCACTCACTAGGGACCATACCCCTAAAGAAAACCCTCCCCTAGCACTTCTCAAGTGACAGAATCTTCTCAGCTGCAGGCAGGGGCTTCAGTGCCCTACCACATCTGTGCTGGAATGTTGAGTGGTTTGCTCTTCTGCTGGACACCAACTGCACTGAGTTTGTGAGTTCAACGACCATATCATGAGAACATGTCATTGTTTTGATCCAACTCCTTCTGACCTTTGGGTCTTAAACTCTTTCCACCTCTTTCTTTCCAATATTCCCTGAACCTTGAGGGAACTTGATATGGTGGGAGCTTCTGTGGCTGAGCTCTCCACAGAGAGTTCATTCTCAATACTTGGACTAGTTATGAGTGTGTATTAACTACCATCCACTGTATGAAGATGCTCCCCCAATGACCACCGAGAGCTGTGTTAATCTATGAGCTTGTAACTGGTATAGTTTGCTACTATATATCCATTTAAGAAAATAGTAGTTATGGTTCACTCCCAGGGCTTATGAGCCTGTCTGCCATGGTTTTCCTGACCACAATTACAATGCCAGGCAAAAGTTTCCTCTTGTAGTGCAGACCTTAAATCCACCCAGAAAATGATTAGTGATCCTCATTACATTCCTGCCATTTATGGCGCACCCATGAGTACATCTTGCCAGGGCTTTTGTTATGTAGCCCTGAGTAGTCACAGTGGAGTGAGAATAGTCAGCATAGCATCTTCTAGCATCATAAAGAGTAGCTAGCAGGGGTGGAAGCTTCCTGCTAAATACTGTGCAGGCAGGTCTGTGTGATTTCTTCAAGTTCTTTGACCTACTTGTGTGGTGTCATCAGCTATAGGATCTTACCATCACATTCTGATGGGTATTCCTGAGCAATGAGAATTGACAACTCTGGTATCATCTCTGTGACATCCTCGACCAACAACTTGAGAGCAAGGTGTCCTACATCTAGCTCTGGACTTTTTGAGAACTTGTAGCCAATGGAAGGAGAATTACCCACCTTGTAACGTTCGTTGTAAGTTGGCAAGTAGCTTTTCATATGGCTTTTGTATTTTAATGTTCGTGGACATTTTACCTACTTGTATGTCTGTGTGAGGCTGTCAGAAGTCCTGGAACTGAAGTTACAAGCAGGGGTGAGTTACCATGGGGGAGTAGGTGCTGGGAATTGAACCCAGGACCTCTGCAAGAGCAGCTTGTGCCCTTAACTGTCCGTCTCTCTGGCCCTTCATATGGCTTTTTCAAATAACCTTAGTGTTAGTTAGTTCTTCTTCATCCTCTTCCCTACAATCCTAAAGATTTTAAACCAGTGTTTCATTTATGCATTATTTAGCTATTGATCTAAATTGGTAGAAAAGATTAAAAAAAACACATGGTTTACAAAATTATATTTGTAATTTGAAGAGGGGATTCTAAAGGAGATTATGTTCAAAACCAACATGGGGAAATCCTAAAAAGGATCTGGCCTCCGCCCCCTTGTTGGAACACCTTACCTGTGTTCTGATTTTCTTCTTTTGTTTATTTCTTTGTTTAAGGGTGTCTGCAATTCCTTTTTGTCCACAGCTGAACACTTTCCAGGCCATTCTGGCATCCAATGAATGTGATTCCTATGCCCTCTTTCTCTATCCTGCCAGTGGTCTTCAGTTTTTGGAACTCACCCCAAAGAATCCTACAGTGTCCAGCTGCAGCTTCCTGCTAAGGTGGGATTCTGCCAAGGGGAAGCAGATGACGTGAAGAGAAAAGCCCTGTATTTCAGCCTGACTAACAGTGAGCAGTCGGTGAAGAATCTCTACCAGTGAGTAATGTGGAGTGTGTGACTGTGCTATGCACTGGAAGGACATTTAGGAGGGACACTATCTCTAGTGGCCAGAAACCATTTGATAATAACCTTTGGTGGCTTCTAAGAAAGGCGCTGGTTGAAAACCAAGAGCTAAGCTGGACCTCTGGAGCTTCAGGCTGTCCAAGATTTAAAAGATTCTTTCTTTTTCCTGCACTATCTGTCAGTCATAGAAAACAGAACCAGCAGTGATTATATGTTTTTGCAGAACTACTAGGGCTTGCTGTGAAAAACATTGTTCTTGGGGCTACATAAAAATATCCAGTCATAACTAACTGCCTCAGTGGACCCTTTTCAGGTTAATGATTTCTGGATAGGAGGCATCATGGTTCAATCTTTCAAGCAGGTATTGTTAAGGATTAAATTATGAGTACTATAATGGGGGGGAGGTAGATGAGCCTTTTAGTCGTCTAAGGTTTCTCATGGCACCATCACCAGAAATCATGCTGACTGGTTTACCCACAGCGTTGCCAGAGACAAATCCATTTCTTAGTCTCCCCAGTGGGTTATTCTGCTAGTGCTGCAATAGGCTATTCTGCAGGTGTCTGTCCAGTTGGTGCTCCTAAGAGACTATTGACTTCAGGTGGGCTCTTTTGTCTTTGTATTTTGCAATACTAGCTTAGCCCACAGTAGTTACTTTGTGGCTTCCCATAGTTGCTTCTCAGTCAAACTAGATCTTGGGCAGATAGAGTGACAGAGCAAAAATTTGCCGATCACTTTATCTGCAGAGCATTGTGATAAAACCCTTGCAGATATTATCTTAATTAAAACTCTC
The DNA here is from genome assembly GCF_021556685.1 of Rattus norvegicus. NCBI lineage: Eukaryota > Metazoa > Chordata > Mammalia > Rodentia > Muridae > Rattus > Rattus norvegicus. Next base: position 3,071,159 of record NC_141536.1, read on the forward strand.
TCAACTTATAGGCGGTAAGTATAACTATCTTCCCAGTTTTACCAATAGTCTTACCGAAATTATGAAAGTTGCTTATGTCAGAGTCAAATGGCCGAGCCATAGTCAATAGAGCTCTGAAGTATGGATACAGGGGTGATCTCTTATGCAGAGTAGATAGGGTATTTCTTACTTGGATTTCATGTTACCTGGTTGTTTGTATTTTGGTTCATTTTATCAGTCACTCTGGTTACTGCTCACTCTGCCCCTCTCCTGAAATTTTGATATTTCTGGAAAGCATCAAAAAAGACAGTGAAGAACCGGAGTGAATGGATGACAGTGTTTGTGTGTGTGTGTTTGTGTGTGTGTGTGTATGTGTGTGTGTGTGTGTGTGTGTGTGCACGAGCACGTGCGCGTGCGTGCATGTGCATGCATGTGTGTGTGAGCGCGTGTATGAAGGCCTTTATGGCTCTGGTAGGGGAACACATCTTCCTCCTCACATGCTTTTTGCACACACACACAGGCACAGACACACGGGCACACACACGCACACGCACAGCAGCTTCTTATGGCTATGCAGGTACCAATTCTCATTCTAATACTCTGTGATTCTTGGTCCTTCCCAGATTCTGTTGGTGTCCAGGGGTTCTGCCTTTAAAAATCATAGTATTTCAAGCACTCAGCCTTATTTCCAAGGGTTCTACATACAAGTGTCCCCTCCTGTTCAGTGATCCATACCGGGTCTTGGTCTACATCTCACCCTAGTCTGTAGTCTAGACTCTAGAACAGACTTAGCAGTTGGCCTCTATCCTTTCTCCTTTAACCTCTTACCCTCTAGCTTAAAGACTCTCTCTCCCCAGGTTGTACCTAGAGCCCCTTGGAAGGAGGGCTGAGTGCTTGAAATACTACAATTTTTAAGACACAGGCATGTGCCCGAAAGGAGCAGCGTGAGACATGACCAGAGTGATTGACAAATTTGCTGTGCCTCACGCTTATAAAATGAGACCAACTACAGACAATGGAATAACATAAAATGCAAGTCAGAATTATCCTACCACTACTCTGAGTGACAACTCTGCTACCTCCCCTTTCAGCGTGGGCTTTGCCTCCCATTCAGTGTTTGCATACTTAACACTGTCTCCTAGGCTTCTTTCCTCCAGATTCTGTCTGTATCATTGTCTTGAGGGTTGAAACATTGCATCACACATGCCCAGCATTGAGGACAACATTTGTAAACTAAAGTAGCTCAGGATCATGGTCCTAGCTCCCTCTGGATGCTTTGCTGTACCCCTCCAAGGAGAAGAACATTTTCCTAGTCCCGGAATCTCTTCCTCCAACAGAGGTCATACATTATTCATGTTTGCAGGCCTCTTATGAAACATATGCATATTCAGGTAGGGAAGAGAGTAGTTCCTGGGAAGGGATTAGTCCCAGGCAGGCCAGCATGGCTGTTCTGTTTTGTGATACAGTTTTTCTTTCTAGGAGACAAATTCTATCTGTGAGCATTCATAAAGGACCTCAGTGTGGAGGGTAAATTAACTGTTTAGATTCCCACCAGGCGCTGTGGCAAACGCCAGGATATTGATTTATGTCTCATTAGAAGGCATTTATTTAGCTCCACTCTTGCATGATTTGTATTTTCCTTCTCTTTGAAGCTTTGAAGCTGTCTACTTCCAAACTCAAGAGGTTTCCCAGCTGCAATACCCTGCTGTGGGATGGGCTGGGGCTCCAGGGTCTCTTCTTCCTGATTGGTTTCAGTTTTTATAATTACATTACTGTGTGGGAGTTGGGGGTTGGACACAGCTGTTGGGGAGGTGCCTGGGTCGGAATCCAGTTTGTCAGAGTTTGTGCTCTCCCCCTACCACGTGGATTCTGGGTTTGCTCTAAGGTCTTGTAGGTAAGTGGCTTTACCTGCTAAGTCATTTTTTCCGCCTGAAGTTTTGTCTTCTGTGGTGTGATTTATTTGCAGGCCTTATTTCTATAAGCACCAACTGAGGGCAAGAGTTGAAGCTCTGCTGGTAGAACACTGCCTTGCGGACACAAAGCCCAGAGTTTTGACCTTGGTGCCACACAAACAGGGTTTAGTATCACACCTGGTATCCCAGTGTTTGGGAGGTGCAGGCAGGAGGAATAGAAGCTCAAGGTTATCATCAGCTACATGAGACTGTGTCTCAAAAAATGAAAAGAAACCATAGCAATTGAATATGACAAATCACAGAAGGGACGAACACTGACCTGATTGGGGAGGAGAGGGTTTATTTGGTTTACTGTCCTGGGTCACACAGTGCATTAGGGGAGTCAAGGCAGGAACTAAAGCAAGACAGTAACCTAGAAGGAGGTAGGAATTGGAACAGAAGCCATGGAGGAACATTATTATTGGCTTGGTTCCTCTGTCTTACTCAGCCTGATTTCTTACACAACCAGAGATGATACCCTAGGGTGGTATCACCCATAGTGAACTGCTCTTCCTCCCACCAAGAAATCGCCCCTCCTCCAGACTTGCCTTCAGGCCTGTGTGATTGAGGCAATCTCTTCTCAGTTCTGCATCAAGGTGACGAAATCCAGCCAGTACAGCAGAGTATCATGAATACACTTGGGTACAAGTAGTGGCTAGTGGACAGTGCACAGAATGAGAGAGAGATAGAGAATTAAAGAAAACCTCAACTCTCTTCATTATTGCAGTAGAAACCGAGACTAGAATGATGAATACTTGCCCCAGTGAACAAAGATCTCGTTATATGATTCAGTGGATCTTAATACTTCTTTTTAGCCATTCCCTCTTATTCTTGATTGTTGACTTTTGAGGAAATTACATAGTCTGGGATAATTTGAGCTTTGGTATTTCGTGCAAAAACAGGATTGATATCATTGGCTAGGTCCCATTTTCCAGAGTCATTTTTTTCTCCATCTTTATTAAATTGGGTACTTTTATTTACATTTCAATTGTTATTGCCTTTCCTGGTTTCCAGGCCAACATCCCCCTAACACCTTTCCCCTCCCACTCTATATGGGTGTTCCGCTCCCCATCCTTCCCCCATTACTGCCCTCCCCCCAACAATCACGTTCACTGGAGGTTCAGTCTTGGCAGGATGAAGGACTTCCCCTTCCACTGGTGCCCTTACTAGGCTATTCATTGTTACCTATGTAGTTGGAGCCCAGGGTCAGTCTTTGGGTAGTGACTTAGTCACCTGAAGCTCTGGTTGGTTGGCATTGTTGTTCATATGGGCAAATATTCTTGCATTCCATGTTTGCATCTCAAGCCCCTTCAAGCTCTTTCAGTCCTTTCTCTGATTCCTTCAATGGGGTGGTTCCATTCTCGGTTCAGTGGTTTGCTGCTGGCATTCACCTATGCATTTGCCATATTCTGGCTGTGTCTCTCAGGAGAGATCTACATCTAGTTCCTGTCAGCCTGCACTTCTTTGTTTCATCCATCTTATCTAGCTCGTTGTGTGTATATATGGGCCACATGTGGGGCAGGCTCTGAATGGGCGTTCCTTCAGCCTTCCCGAGCCTTCCTAACCTGAGCTTTCTCTTAGGGTTAGGAGTCATCTTACACATGGCTGTCCTCTTCACAGCAAGCGTACCATTGACACTGAGATAGTAGGTGACTGAGCTGGCAAGAGTAGTGCCACATCCCAGCAGAAGATCTCGAGTTTCAGGATAGCTGGGACTATCTGGTGAGACTCCTCTGAGAAAAGAGATTCTTGGGAACTAACAGGGGTTCATGGTCTACTCTACAGAGAAAATGAAGATCTGTTCCCAAATACTGAGCCTCATTTTGATTAATACATTTGTATCTTACCCATGTTGAACTTTTGCCCAAAAATTGTTTTAGACTTGGTCATTAAAAAGTACTGATAGATCTATCATCCTCTGTCATTAATACATTAGTCCATGTGAATCAGAGTACACAGAGATGTTTGTAAGACAAAATTTCTTGTTAACATGAAATTCTTGCCGTGGCTTTGCCAACTTTTGGCTGTATGATCTGAAGATTAGCTAACCTCTCAAAACCAACTTTTTCCTCACTAAGATCTAGCAGAGCTACCACCCCTATCTTGCAGAGCACAGTGAAGACTGATAAGCACTGGTGTAGGCACGGCTTGTAGAAATCAGTACTATTTAAGTGTTTTAGGAATTTTAAGCTTAAGTAAGCTTGAGTCCGATTTAAGTTTTCATTCACGTCGAGAAAGCATAAAATATTCTTGCATTCCATGTTTGCTCTCAAGACAGCCAGGTTTTTGACAGAATATTTGATTCAGGCTTCTGAAGCAGACATATAATCTGATGGTTTAGTGTTCCATACACAATGCCAGACAAAAGGCAGCTTATAACAAAGTTCCTGTATGGTATTTAGCTCAGTTACTTAGAAGCTTTGCTTCTGTTTGACATAGCATGGAAAGTTTGGCTTTGATCGTTAAAGTCTTTTGATTTCAATATAAATTCTGAAGGAGGATGAATGGACTGGTTACAATCCACTCTTTCCTCTGTTCTTAGACTAAGCAACCTGGGGATTCCTGGGGCGTGGGCTTTTCACATCAGCAGCAGGCTGGCCCTGGACAATGTCTGGCCAGCCACGGTCAGAGGTGACCATTCCACAGCCTGCTCCTCAGCGCTGGAGCACTCCTTCAACCATGCTGCATCCCTGGAGATCTGTACTGAGGAAAGTTGCAATTATCACACTGAGAATGGAGAGGATATAGAATACCCACCAATTGAACCAGGGGAGGCCCTGGAAGGCCACAGGAGAATCGATGTATTGATGTGTCTTTCAAATCAAAGGCTAATTCGAGCTTTGTGGATGTTGGCACCACGTCTCCAGATTCTGATCACGCTTCTCCTTTGCCACACCCAGCACCTGGTAACTGGCCATCCTACCGGGAAACAGAATCTGCTTCTTTGGTCCGTCAAATCAAACAGGGGCCACCTGTGGGAGAAGTAGAGGTCCTGGATTTCAAGGACGCAGCATTGATTTTGGATCCAATGGGCACCAGAACCCCAGCTCCTCCACAGGCAAATGCAGCTTTCCTAACTCCAGGCAGGAAAGACCTTGGGAACAGAAACACCCAGTCCTACCCAGAGGCATGGCCAGTGCTTTCACAGCCAGAGGTTCCCGTCGCTCCCTTGGAAGGAGAAATCCTTCCTAATTACCCCAGTCTGGTACATGCCACCCCTGAGTGGAGGGAGGTATGTGGTAGGACTGGATGACCACGTGAGTTCTAAAGCTCAAGGCAAGTGCATTGAAAAACTGGGCATTTGAGGTTTTGTTTAAAGAAAATATAGCAGAGTTGACAAACTAGACATGGTCATTCACCTGGGCCCATCCCTGTACCAGGCAGGCTGGGACAAGCTGGGGCAGGCTGAGACAGAAAGATTTTCTAGGTTCAAGAGTAGCCTGGGCCATATAGACAATTCTAGGCCAGCCTGGATTATACAGCCAGCTCTCCTCCCAAGTGTAATGAAAAATTTTGGTTTGCAAGTTCAGAGAAGGTGAGACATGTCGAGGCTTCATAGGCATTGCAGGATGGAGGGTACAACCATTTAGCTTTGACTGTGGTAGTTAGCTGTGCAGGCTTAGGCAAACATGCTGAAGAGCCTTAGGGAGAGAACATGGTATAGACACCTGTGTCTGCTATTAGTTCTGGTTCTTGTCCCCACAGCTGTGGCCTTCACCTCCCCTGAACCACCTTAACCTGGTTCTGTGACTCACTAGCACTAAAGGTAGCAGGAAGAAGGCAGGGGAATGCCCAGAGGGAACAACTTTTCATCCACCCTGATGGACTGGGAAACTGGTCCTAGATTCATCCTCCCCCACACCTATCTCCCGCTCTCCCTGCTCAATGATCTCTGCCAGGAGGACTTGTCAGAGGTCATACCTCTCTCCACAGCATTTTAACTTCACAGTTTTTCTGTCCGTGTATTGACAAAAACATTAACCTAGCAGAGAGGACCTTCTGGTTCTGCTGGGACATTTTCTGTAGGTTCAGGAGTTGTTTAGAGAAATAGTTCAGGAGGGAAAAAAACACTTTGTGTTTAACAGAGTATAGAGTAATAGTTAGGGTAGGACTGTTGTTGTCAAGTTTGAATCTTGGCCATGCAAAGGCAACTTATTTTACCCTCAAGTCTCTGATTTTCATTTATAAACGTATTGCCAGGATTTGTTGTTAGTATATGTTATGTTTTGAGTGCCTGCATTAGTCTGTTCCTCAGAAGACAATTAAGACCATCATTACTAATCTTTAGAGGATTTAAAACATAGCAAACTGGAGGATGGGGGTGGGGAGTGAACAGCTGGGCTGGAAAACAGAGAAACTGAAAACAGAAAGTCTCATTAAAAAGCTTTTGCCTCCTGGCTCCTTTTCTGCTTGATGAAGTTTGATGAGCATTTGTTTTTGTTAAAGCCAAAGGCATGGATTTCTTTTAAACGTTCTAGAACTTTCAAATTCTTCTAACAATCTCCTAAAATATTCAGTGTGAGTTTTTTCTATCTAAAGAGATTTAAAGGCACGAATCAAAAATTTCCTCAAAGGGATTTTGTGTTACAGATGGGTTTTTGAGTGGCCTTTTGTTGGGGGTTGTATTTTCCTGGCCCAGGAAGAGCACACAGTTATTGGAAAGTGGTTGTATGTACAGTTGTCTGAAACCTGAGGAGCGGGCTATGGCCCAGCACAAAACTGTAAACTGATGTAAAACCTTCAGAGAGTTTTCTTTTGCAATCGGTCATGGTTCTTGAAGTGTGAACTTTGTAGATGATAATGTGTCACAGTGTCAAAGGTTGTGCGTGGCTGTTTAAGAGCTCAGAAAGGCCTGAAATGGAGCCAGTCACTGGGAACTGAGGGTAACAGCATAACCCAGGAGGGACATGATCTGTGGTATTTAATCAGCTGCCAAATGTAGTCAATCCTGACATCTAAATGCTAGAATGTTTATGAAAAAGACATTCAGGGGGAGATTGTCCAACTGGAAGCTTTTAAGTCTTAGAGGAGAAAAATACTTTTAAATTTTATTTAAAAAATATTTATGTGTGTTCATGTGTACAAGTTCATGTGTGGGAAAGCCTAGCCCTTAAGAAAGAATGTTTGGTGAGCTGTGTGAACCATAGAAACATGTAATTGTTATTATTTATGTACAGAGGAAACACTGGTGTCCCGGAGGTTTATCCAGCAGCTGTGGGCTTACTCTGGGCAGCTGTTGACATGGGGCTGAGACCTTCTAGTACCAGCTCAAGGTAGGAAATGCGCAGCTTCTGGTAGTGGATGGACTTGAGTTCCCCCGCAGCTCTGTTGTGTAGTTTGAAGACAGATGCTGTTTGAACCTTATTTTCTGAATAGAGAGCACCCTTCTCAATAAATTTTAACTTCCCCTTTAAGCATATAGGATTTGGTTTGCTGAGTCAGGGAATTAGGATTTTGTTAAAGGCTCAGAAAATTTCTCTTCTTTTTAGTATTGTTTTCATTAGGGTGTGTGTGCGTGTGTGTGTGTGTGTGTGTGTGTGTGTGTGTGTGTGTGTGTGTCTGTGTTTGTGTGTCTGTGTTTGTGTGTGTGTCTGTGCACGCCTGCCTGCCTGCCTGCCTGTGCATATGTATATGTGTTGTATAGGCCCCATAGGAAGAGGAATAGGAGAGGTGCTCTGAAGTGGCCCCAGGGCAGCTTATGCTGCATGATGGTATAGACAGGTTCCATGCTGCCACCCTGAGCAGTGTTTCTGTGTCCTGAGAGCTGGCTGCAGCCCTGCTCATATTGGGAGCTTTCAATTCCAGGCTGCAGTAGGTTTTTGGTTGTCACAGCAGAGAGTATCTGCATTCTCACCGCCAGGGAGGTGGACTCCACTTGCAGAGAGAGAGAGAGAGAGAGAGAGAGAGAGAGAGAGAGAGAGAGAGATTCATGGGGAAAGGCTGCAGTGCATTTGTTAGTCTCAGTAGATTGAGCAGCTGTGAACTTTCCCTTCACTAAGGCCATCCCTAACTCAAGCATCAGGAACTGTTCCCTACAGCTTTTACTCTGGACTGAGCTCACCCTCCCTGTTGCCTGCCCTGATCCTCAGCTTCCACCTGGTTCCCAGCAGCTACACAAACAGACCAGTTCTTTTAGTCTGAGGCAGGGATTTTGTTGCAGCTTTCAACCTGGAGTAGCAAGCGCTGCTGAGGTGCTGGGGTCCTCGCAGCTGGGAGAACTGAAGTAGAGGAGGAAGGTGTGGCCAGGTCGAAAGCTCTGGGCCAGGGTGTGGTGGTCTCACAGGTGGCCATTTCTGAGCACAGTCTCCACTGCTGTTTCTCACCCCCTGGCTTCTGATAGTCGAAGGCCTCTTCTGACATTCCCATTGTGACGCAGGAAGGGGAGGGTTCTGTGGGCAGCAAGTAGACACACCACCCAATCCGGATCAGGCGACCCAAGGGTGTCTGTTAGCCCCGCCTCCGCCCCTCCCCTATGTCCCACCTCCAGACTGCTGCCAAGCTGCTCAAGTGGTTCTAGCTGTTGGTGGGGTCCTGCAGATGTGATAGGCTCCTCCTCTCCAGCCCCTCCTCCCCACCCACCTCTCAGGCCCTCCTGGGATAGCTGTCCTCCTCTGGGGCCCTGTACTTGCTCCCAGCCATGGTAGCTAGGCTCACTGCTCTCCTCCTTTACCTCGTTTTCTCCTTGGCCATCCTGGTCCAGACAGGTAAGGTGAGTGAGGGCTGGGGCACCCGGGGACCCCGCCCTGGTGCCTGGGGGTCGCTCAGTGCATGAGCGACTTTGTCTCTACCTGGCTGGCCTGAGGTGTGGCATCGGGGTAGGAATAGGGAGACCTGGCTGCTCTGGGCCTAGGGGTGAGGGTCTAAGATTTTCTGGAACTGAACCAACTCTGAATTGAAGATGAGGGATGGGACCTTCTTAGGGCTGGTATGAAAACACTAGGATGTTAAAATCCTAGCCAAGTATTAGTGATAACAGCTGTCCCCAGCAGTGTACCTTGGGAAAAACCTTGGAAAAAGCAGTCATTTGAAAATTGGCCTTGAGGCCACCTGCAGCAAAAGCATCTGGAGAGCTTCCCAGGAGACTCTCTGTCCACTTTCATCGGGAACTCGGAGGGTTAGTAGAGAGACAAAGGGAAATTAGGGTGGGGGTGACTTGTACTTCTTAACAGCATCTTACGTGCTTTTGGTGTCTGTCCCTAAACTTCTAGAGACTCTGGTCATATTTTGTGGAGGAGGTGGACACAGAAATTGTGCTGAATCAAGGGAACACGTTTCTTTCACCTTGTGCAACTCAATTTATAGACCAGGCCTAAGTGGCATCACCTGGGCTCTAAGGTTAGAAATGCAGTAGCTCCTGAGTTACTGTGTCAGATTCAATGATCTATTTAGCATAGTAATCAGATCCCCAGGAATTTGCAGGCACATTTAGTCTGAGTAGTGTCTTCTTATGATAAATACAATCGGTGATTCAGAATAGCATATTAAGCATGCACCAGCAGAGTCTTCTTTCATTTATTATGTCCCATCTCCACATCAGGAGAGGAAAAATGGCTTCAAGAAAACACTGCAATTGTAGTTGATTCAAAGCAGCATTATGCTTTGAGCTTTCTAAAAATGAAGGCAAACCCAACCAGTGAGAAACATAGGCTTAGGCAAACCAAACTTGGCCTTAGCACTGACTTCTAGCAAGGTTTATGTCACATATAAGGAACACTGGGAAAGAGAACTCCTTGCCCAGGTCATTATGATAAATGAATGAATGAATGAATGAATGAATGAATGAATGCAGAAATGGTTCTCTTAAGGCAATTCTGTTGGTGTTGGTACAAGAACCTTTCAGTGAGCTACAGAGAGATGGCCAGTCTGGGTTCTGGGTTCTAAGAACTGATGCTGCAGAGGGTGAAGACAGCCAACACCTGTATCTCTGTGATGACAATGTGGTAGAGGAAGAAACCCAGCATAAATGTCAGATCTATGTCATGGACTGCTATTGGGAAGAAAGCAAACAATGACAGGGATAAAGAGTGGCTCATGATTTTAGTCTCCCTTTGGGGATAAATTTTTTATTGTCTAGTGTCCTTTTGTAGAGAAAAGTATCCAGTAGCTCAACTTATCCTTGAGCTTTGTGTCCCAAACACTGCAGGAGATGCCTGAGACTGTAAATGTCAATTGTTTTTCCTTTGCTGAGTTGAATCGCAAAGCCTTGTGCATGGTAGATAATTGCATCTTATAGCATGGAGGTGTTGAAACTAGACTGTGGATGCCCTTAGGTTTTCCTGCTTTGAAGTGAGAGAGATGGGGGAAGCTGGTAGAGGCGAAGTCATACAGTGAATAATTGGCAGCTAGGGTTTGCTCCCAGGCTTCTGTGACTCCACAGTCACCATCTTAAAACATGCGGCGTAATTCATTTAGACCTGGAGGCTGCCCCACTTCTAACCTTCTGTGGCTTTCTGAAAATGAGTTCTCTAAACCCGTTCAATCAGTCCATATAATGACGAATAATCGCAAAAGATGTCTCTGGTCTAGGAATGTGTCCATCTTAGATCAAGTACTACTCCCTGGGTGTTTTTGTGCCCATCGTATGCCTTCCATCCTTCTTTGCTTGCTTTCTTTTTTTAAAAGATAGAGTCTCAAATTTGCTATGTGTTCAAAGCTGGCCTTGAACTCTTGATCCTCCTGACTCTGCTTCCTGAGACCTAGGCTTAGATTCCTGATTCTCTTGCCTCTCCCACCTGAGACTTGGAGTTACACTTATGTGCCACCATGTCTGACATGCATCTTGTTTTGAATCAACACTACAACTGTTTAGGTTAGATATCCTCACTTCCAAGTGAGGGGACTGTGGCTATAGGTCAGAAAGAATGGCAGGGTTCAACCAGATAAGAACGCCACTCTGTGACCTTTTTGTTTTGTTTCGTTTGACCTAAGAATACTGAACCAGAAGTATCTTTGTTTTAAAGGTAGGGACCTAATTTTTCTGTAGCAGGGTCCAGGGAGCTCTGCCCCTGTGTCCCTTTATTCTTGTTCCTGGTCCTCAGCAATGGGTTGTACCTGAGCAACCCTAGAAGGCATGCAAAAGTTTCCAGAAGCACTGTGGAACTCCTGGAGGGTTCCAATGTCCCTCCAGGCGTGAGGAAGTAGCAACACATTTTAGCTCTCAAGAGTTGAAAGGGTGATTAAAACGTCACTCTATAGAGACCAAGGGGAGTTAATGTTAATGTGTTCTACCACTTCTGAAACATCTTTTGAGGACAGGTGCATCACACACATGTATGCCATGCACCAACCTGGGAAGGTTGCCACAGTTATCTGCTCTGACACTCAACGTACATAGTGAATTTTTTCAAACTGCTTTGCAATTCTATCTTGCCATAGTCAGGACCATCCAATCAGATAGACAGCTCTCAATGGACAAACTATAAACGGCTAATAAATATTTGAGGAAATGTTCAATATCCTAGGTCTTTGGGGAAATGCAAATTGAAATTGCTTGAGCTTAGAATGGTGTTGATGAGGATGGGGTGGGGGCGGCTTACTCAAGATTGGGGCAGCCACTGTGGAAATTAGTATGCGGTTCCTCAAAATCTGTGAATAGAACTCCCATATGATTCAGCTTCACCACTCCTGTGCATGTACCTAAAGGACCTTAAGTCAACAGACCATGAAGATAGCTCTGCACCATGTTTGTGATTATTCCCAATAGCCAGGGTATGGAACCAGTCTAGACTCCCATAAGTTGACAGATAGCTAATGACAATGTGGTACATACATGTACATAATGGAGTTTTGAGATGATTATCATTATCATTCTTTTTATTATTATTTTACTATTGGGGTATATATGTCTAGCCACACGGCAGGGTACACATGGAAGTCAAAGGACAAGTTTCTTTAGTTGATTATCTTCTTCCACCCTACAGGTCCCAAGGATCAAACTCAGGTTATCAGGCTTGATGGCAAGTGCCTCTACCTACTGAACCATTTTACCAGCCTCACAATGGATTTCATTCATCTGTAAAAAAAAAAAGTTATATTCCTTGCTGGAAAATGGATAGAATTGGATATGATCATGTTAAGTAAAACACGTCACCCCAAAAAACAAATAACCAAGTTTTTCCCCTCATGTGCTAAGTCTATATGTGGATCCATGTATATATTTATATGCATAAGACATGAAGATAAAGCAGGACTGTTGAGAAGAGGTAAGGGAGTAGTAATGTGGCAAGAAAAAGAGGAGGTTAATAGGGAAAAGTTAAATAGAAACTTTTTCTCAGATGTGAAATCAGAAGGGAGACTAAGTAGTGGATAATGGGGACAGTGAGCATGAGTGAAGTATGAAATGTCATAATGAAGCCCATTACTTTATATGTTAAGTTTTAAAACAAAATAAAAGAACTGGTCAGTAACAGTAGGACTGTTGGTCCTACGTAAGCAACATGTAGCTCCAAAGGCTTTAGCAACCTTTTGGGGACATTACTATTCGTTTCTTCAGTAATACAATGGGGATGACGGCCCTTTTCTCCTGGTGTGTCAGTTATCAGGATTAAATAAATGTGTCTAAAGTGCTCAGCACAGGACCTACCTTCCAGTAGCCCCTTTCAGATTAGTACAAATTAATCTTACTTCTTCGATGTTCCCAGCAACATTTTAATAAATACACTTTGCAAATCCTGACAGTGTTGTTTACATGAAATGGTCAGAGATCTCACACCTATACAAACAAAAAGGGGGAAGGGGATGATGGCAAGTGACAGCTTAAAGGGCAAAGGCTTTGGGAAGTAATAAAAACCTTCTAGAAATAGAGAAAGGTAACGCTGTATGTTCTTAAAGTATCATAAAAATCATTGAATTAGACACATTGAAAGGGTGACTTGTGTTATGTGAACTCTATATTCATTTAAAATAATCCCCAAAGGCTGAAGATGTCGCTCATTGTCAGGTAGAATATATATTTGGCATGTGCAAGGCCCTAGGTTCTATCTTCAGTCCCAGAAAAAGAAAGGAATGAGTAGATGAATGTAAGTTTTTTAAAAGGTAAGCTGGATGTGTTGGCCTATGTCTGTAATCTCAGCATTTGGGGATGATGCAGAAGGATTGCTGTAAGTTTGAGAGCAGTCTAGATTACTTGATGAGGTTCACACTAGCCTACGGAAAGGAAAGGAATCCATAATACCACATCATGTCTAATAGAAAAAAATGCTTTCCTAATTATACCCTACATGGTGACACATGCCTTTTAATCTCAGTGCTCCAGGAGCTGAGTCAGGAGGATCTTGAATTTGTGGCTAGACTCCCCTCAGCAAACAGCCAACCAGAATAAGGTGTACATAATTGTGGGTAAGAGCACAATGACCCCGGTGCTAATTATACTGAGTGGACAGGCTGGGTTACTAACAGGAACTTGTGCACTGATTTGGGGGTATCAAGCTTTATAGATGTGCCCCAGAAAGAGTGTGGTATTGGCTTCAAGCTCCTTGAGTGCCTTCATCAGTTCTGGGAATTGGGCATCATGAGGACAGAGAGAATTTTCTTTCCCTCAGTGGTACTGGGGTCACCATTTTGTCAGCTAGTCCTCCACAGGGTCTAGAGCCTCATTCTTGAGACTTTTGATAAGTTTTCAGCCCCTCCTTTGGTGGTATAGGCCATGTCTTCATTTTCCAGTACAAGACAGACACCAGGTACCTGTATCAAGTGTACAGAAGCCATTTGAGTGGATATTTGTGGGTAACAACAAAAATAAAGTTATGGTTGGGGGTCTCCACAGCGTGAGAAATGGTGTTGAAGGGTCACAGTGTGAGATGACAACGAAAAGGCTGCTCAGAGGGGCCTGAAGCCAGGAGCTTCACTGGGTTCTGAGAGTAGACTTTCTAGACACAGTGAGTTTCCTGTCTCCAGTTGTGCTTCCTACCTGATGGTTTGGCTTTTCCAACTTTATGTCTACTGCACTTTGTACATTTTTAATGTTGTTCCTCTGCTGCTCTTGGGTTCCCAGAAAGCCTGGCTCAGAGGCTCCTGAACCTTTGTTTATTCTAGACTCAGCTCTCCCAGTAGCCTTCTCAGAGGTCCAGTGACTGAGGATTTGTTGTTCAAAAGTAGGTATATATAAGATCACCATTGGATTTCTGGTGAATGTCTGTAATCTCAACACTCAGGAGGTGGAGGCAGGAGAACCAGGACTTCAAGGCTAGCCTCAACTACACAGCCAATTAGAGGCACCCGCTGGTATATGAAACCTTGACTCCACTTTTCCATACATCTGCATATCTGCCCTTTGTGGCCTTCACAGTCACACAGTGTTGCTTTCATTGAACTCTACACATTGTAAGTCCCATTGGATGGTGGAGAGTCTAGGTCACGGTACATATTCCATCATGAAAGTGGAGGAGTGTCCAATGAACTTTAGCTCCAGTTTCTCAACAGGCACAAACTCTGGAGTTGTAGGGTCCTGCTGAAATGCTGCACCCCTAAAGTTCTCCCCAGTCTTCCCAGTAGCAGTGACTGTATACCTCTAGCATGAAGCTGGTCCCTTTAGTTCTTTGAATAGCAATGACCATTAGAGGTATTTGGTGACCTGCACATCTCTTTATTTCTAGCCCTTTGAATGAGGCCATGATGTGTCTGTCAATTGTCGGTTGTCACGTTCCCTCTCCATTGGGGTTGGGCGTGAGCTAGGTGGATCCAAAGATTTTTCTAGAATTTTCTCTATGGTTGAGGCTTCGTACAGAGAGTATAATGTCCAGTGGGACAGCTCCCTTAGTGGAATTGGCAGAGCATCGGTCTTCAGAAGTCTAGATCAGGAGCTGGGGCAACCTGGTGGCCCTTGTCTATGACAGAGAAAAGTTACTTAGGTTTGCCTGTTTCTAGATACAGACAGCAGAGCAGTTCCTTAGCACCAGGCCTTTGAATTTTAGCCTGGAACTTGTATGTGGGTTGGGGTAGCATAGTGTGAGAAACCTGTCTAGCATATACGAGGTTCTGGGTTCCAGGAAGTAGTGGTGGGGCAATAACAGGAAAAGGAAAGTTGGTTGATTGATAGTAGATATCTTGTAAGCAAGAAAAACGTGGGTGCTGTCCTGTGTGGTGTAAGATGTTTGGCACATAATCTCTTGCCTTTACCCAGCAGGTACAGCACCCTGCTCACTTGCCTTGCAACCTGAAGACGACTGCAGAGAGCGTCCAGTGTGTGCCAAGCAGTAGATTTCTACTGGTGGAGCACCAGTGATACTGACAAAGATGTCTATCTCATGACTCTTGAGATATTTCTATATGTGTGTGGTTCTAGGGCTGGGAAGGAGGAGAGCCTTGTACATATCATGCCGGTGCTCTACTACTGCCAAGACACAGCCTAGACCTTGGCAGAGTTTTTCAGAGACAGGATCTCTGTGTGTATGTCAGGCAAGTGTTGAACTTATAAGCCCCTCCTTCTTCTGCAATGAAATGCAAGGATAAAGGTTTCAGACAGCTTGCAGATGTGTTTTTGTTGTTGGTTTATGTTTTTTTGTTTTTGTTTTTGTTTTTGTTTTTGTTTTTTTTTACAGTTCCCTCTCTTGATTTCAATATAGTCAAACACCAAGGTTTTTTGTTTTCCTTGCTGCCTTAGTACAGATGTGTTGGAAGAATTGAGGTCAGGGGCCATCTTTGTGGGTTGGTGTCAGCTCCACTCATCTCAGACCTACACTGGACTCTGGTGAGCTTTGGCTGTCTTAACTGTATAGCAAGTCACTGAGATGGGTAGATGTTAGGTCTCGCCAGTCTCAGTGCATGATGACTTTTATTTTATTTTTGGTTTTGTTGTTGTTTGTTTGTTGTTTAATTTGAAAATCTTTTATAAAAAAAGTTTTAAAAACATGTACTTTGATGGCTAGTGGAAGATGCACTCTGTCTCATGCCTTAAAAATCCATTTTAACCTGTCATATGATAAATATCAATAGTCAGAAACCATATTTAAAAAGCACATGAAGGTCTTCAAGTGTTTTAGCATCTAGGGTTGTAAGACCAAAAAGTTTGATGCTTCCTTTGGCAAAATTATACTCAGGAGAGTGGTTTCTGCTGTGCACAGTGTATATCACTTTATTGTTATGAAGTAATACCTGACTGTCTCCTGAAGTGGCTGTTTTAGTTCTGGCCACCAGCAGTGTACTAAAGTAGCCATTGTGTAATGGCCTTGTCAGCACGTGTCAACTTTGTCATGATCTAAACCCACAAGATTTAGACATTTATTATACAATTATATTATAATTATTTATTTGTAATTATATTTAGTTTACATGCTTCCGATTACTACGGGGTTGTCTAAGATAGTTTCTTCTTTAATGAATTGCCTGGTCAAGCCTTTGGCTCAGTTCCTTGTGTATATTTTCTCCTGGTTCCTGCTTACAATGCTCTTTTTTCCTGTTTCCTTTGCTGTATTTTTTTCATTTTTTTCATTATCATTACAATATCTATCTATTGATCTGTCTGTCTGTCTATCTATCCAAGTCATTCCTCTTGTTTGCCCTAATCTTAAGCAGTATATGAAAGGACTGATAATTTCTTTATTGACTTATTTTAAAAAGTCAGTATCTTTTGTTTATCAAGTCATGTACTTTGTGTTAACAGACAAGGACGTAAAATATTCTTCTTTGCTCTCAGTTTATAATCTAGTACAACAAAACCAAGAGAATATAACATAAATAAGGGATTGAACCTAGCATAGTCGCTTACTAGCCAAATGCTTCTGAGCTCTGTGCACAGCCCCAACCTTGTCTTTCTAAAATTATGCTTTGTTTTTGAGAGGGAGTAGTACTCGAGGGGGGAGCCTTTCTGTCTGGTATTCTTAAACAATGCTTGTCATTTGGGGCTTTGATATGTTGCTTAGGCTACGACTTGGCAGGACACTTCCATAGAGCAGGACACACAGACTGGTATGGTACCAAAGTGGCAGGAAAGCAGTTTTTTTTCTTTTTTCATTTAAGAATTTAAGAGGAGGGCTCAAAACCTCTGCACTCTGTAATTTTGGTCAATCGTCATTGGCTATCTGTTAGTCTGGCAGGCATGAGTTTAAAAAAGAGTATTGGAAAAGGATGTTCCGGCTCAGGGGGAAACCCAGGCTTTGCCAACCTGACTTTAAACATCTTTTTTCTTAGACCTTAGCACAGCTAGTGATGCTGGGGGTGGGGTGGGCAATGTAGGGAAGAAACTTAATTATGCAAATTTTGATCTTAATGCTTTATTCGTATGTTTCCTGGCAGGCTGTTCTTTAGTCTCTAGAGCAAGATTGCTCAGAATTACCATATATTCTCATTAATTTCATTAAAACTATAGCAAAGGTTGTTTTTGCTATAATCAAGAGCGATTTTGATTAATACTTAGGAAATCAAACCCCTCGCCAGCAGTGGGAATGAGAATAACCTTCTCAGTCAGTCGTCCTTTCTCTTCCTTCTCACCCCTTCTTGCAAAAGGCCAAAGATACAAATGCACCAGAGGGATTTTTAAGAGTCTGTTTGCTTTTGCAGATAGTTCTAAGGAAAACACTCCAAAATGGGAGTCCATTTTCCTCTCTCTTGAGTTTGAAGAAAGAACACATGTGTGCACACCAGCCTGCCTTGGCTGGCCACAAACAGTGCCAGGAGCACACACCCTCTTTCACAGGCTGACTGTTAAGACAGCAGAGAATGCTGGGAAAATCTAGAAGATGAAGAAGGTAACATACCTATGTACCCATGTAAAGAGGACATGAAAATTGCAGACAGGTATTAGATAAAAACTAAAGGACCAGTCAAAGATGATCTATCTTTGCTTTTAGAAACCATACCTACTGAGGCATCCCACATTATAACTTGCTCTGATTTCAAAGCATAGTTTGACATGTGTGTTTTTGTGCTTATGATCTGTTCATGAGCGTTCATTAGTACACTATGTACAGTGTGAGGAGGAGCAGGTCATTGAGGGAGAAAAAGATACTGGAAAGATAGTCATTTGACACGCTATAGTTTCTAATGTTTCAACCACACCCTCCTCCATTTTCCCTCCCTTCTTTCCATTCTTTTGAGTACTGATGCTGGAAACCATGACCTTGTGTGTGCTAGACAAACACTCTATCAATGATTCTCTGTTGCCTCCTTATTGATCTGTGTAATAATTTTTGATCACAGGATAGGTGTAAAATAGTGTATCTTCACTATCTCCTCCTTCAAGGAGTGCTCAGTACTCTAATCAAAGACAGAACCCATTTGTCCATTGTCTTTTTCCTTGCCAACCTCTATGGTTCCTGCTTTTAGGAAAAAGTGGGGCCAGCTTACAGGTTCAGAGGTTCAGTCTGTTATCATCAGGGCGGGGGCAGGACAGTGTCCATACAGATGTAGGGCTGGAGAAGCTGAGAGTTCAACATCTTCTGAGGGCAGATAGGAGAAGACTGGCTTGCAGGCAGCTTTTAGGAAGTCTTGTCAGACTATATCTTATGTTTGGACACTGTAGGTATCTGTGTTGCACTGCTTTCTTAGGGCTACTGGGACACAGTGGAGTTAAAGTATACATTAACAACTGGCCACACAGCAACATTTGATCCATTAAAGACTGAATACATGACAGTATGTATTATTTACTTCTTTATTGCTTTGAAAGACACCATGGCCAAAGCAAATTAAAAATAAAATTAGGATGATGTTTCCAGAAGGTTAGAGTCCATGATGGCAGAGAGAAGCCATGGTGTCAGGAGCAGCTGAGAGCTTACATTTTGGGTAATTTAGTGTGAGCATGAGTGAGTGTGTGCATGTGTGTGTGTGTGAGAGTGTGTGCGTGCGTGCGTGCATGCACAAGAGTGTGTATATTTATGTGTATGTGTATGTACATGTGTAAGAAGAGAGAGAGAGACAGAGAGACAGACAGAGTGACACACACACAGAAAGAGAGATTGATATGTACCATGGTGCCTGTGGAAGTCCAAGAAAAGTTATGGAGTTGATAATTTCCCATCTCTACATTGGTTCAAGGAATTGAGTTCAGGTTATCAGGGTTTCTGCTTTTTATGCAGAAGGTAATTGTACAATAAACTGGATAACTTAAAATTTGAAAAGAAATAATAATTTTTTCCATTTCCCCAGAGTAGAATTCCCCAGAGTTCAAAATATCAGCAGAGCTATGCTCCTGAGTGTTCCTGGATTTGAATGGAATCCTTCCTTCCTCCCCCCGCCCCATTCTTTTTTTTTCTTTTTTTCAGAGCTGGGGACCGAACCCAGGGCCTTGCTCGGGAAAGGCAAGCGCTCTACCACTGAGCTCAATCCCCAACCCT
This sequence comes from Rattus norvegicus, assembly GCF_021556685.1. Classification (NCBI taxonomy): domain Eukaryota; kingdom Metazoa; phylum Chordata; class Mammalia; order Rodentia; family Muridae; genus Rattus; species Rattus norvegicus. The sequence goes on from NC_141536.1 coordinate 3,090,360, forward strand.
CCCCCACCCCATTCTTAACTACTTTGTATCTCACTAAAATATAAGAACAGCTAACAAGTTTCCTGTGGATAGATGTGATGTCTTAGAAGCCTTTCTTCTGGATTTAGATAAGTGTGAGCAAAGGATGTATCCCTCAGGTGAGTGGAATGCCATTCTTTGTCACCTCAGCTTTCACAAATCCTTTGTAATCACAGTAATTGCAAGAAGCTGTGCAGACGACAGGGCCATGGTACAATGTTCACAAATGCCAATGTGTAGCAAAGGCCTAATAATACACTAGGTGTGAATTATGAACCTCAATTAAAGCCTTTGCCAGTCATATTGCCCAGTTCGAATATACATAATTGTAAGTAGGACTCCATTTTTTTTAACAAAAAGAATATTTGCTTGTTAAAAGTGTGACATTAAAGAGTTAGCTTAGGGGTTGGGGATTTAGCTCAGTGGTAGAGCGCTTGCCTAGGAAGCGCAAGGCCCTGGGTTCGGTCCCCAGCTCCGAAAAAAAGAACAAAAAAAAAAAAAAAAAAGAGTTAGCTTAATAGGATGTGGAAAGATTTCCCAATGAATACTGCAGACCTCAGAAGAACAAAGGCGAGCACATGGTTTATTTTAAACAGATGTCACCTGCTGTGGAAACTTCTTTCAGGCAAAGAATACAATGTACTTACTGTTCTCCAGGTCTGTGATGGATTGTTATATACATAGGAGAAAGGGGGAAATAGTCTCTCTATTTCTGCCTTGAACTTAGATGCCTAAAGCAACACAAATCCATCCATTAACATTTTGGGTATTAGGCGGCTGAAAGATTCCCACTAGAATAAAGTTCAGCTTTAGCAGCGTTGTCCTCCTCTGAAGGCTCTAGTTTTTTGCCTTTCCTGAGTTTGTTCTTATTGTTTGTTTTGTTTCTTTTTGTTTTGTGAAATGCATCTTCATCTCATGGATCATGGCTCCTTTCCCTGATCCACTGACCACATATTGTCTGATTATCACTCTTCTTTTCTTATCATGACCCTAGAATTCACTTTGAGCCTGTCCAGATAATACAAGATAATAACTGTATCTCCAATACCTTAGAAGCTAGCTTAGTTACATCTTATAGTGATTTCTGCCTCATAAAGTATCAACTGTGTATGCCCTGACACTCGAAATGAGAACACCCCTGAGGGACTGCATGCATTACAGGAAATTGAACATTATATCATTAGCATTGTGTCGTGATGTCACACTGTTTTTATTTTACATAAAACCACAATAGATTCTCAGAAAAGATCATATCTAGACAACTTCCATATATGGTTTTAAAAAAATGTAAGATCTTATGAAAACCAGAAATGAAAATTCCACAATATGTGTGTTAAGTGCGGGGTCAGCTGAAATGACTCAGACCCATTGCAGGGGCCTAAGTACTTTTTCCTTCCACTAAGTGGTGGTTAATGAGCACACAGTAAGCTAAATGGACTGTGCATGCAGTCTTCTTCTTTTGTAGCCTGGGTTCTGCTATTTTTGCACAGGTCTGGTATTCATGTTTTTGCATGTGTCTCATTTGGTAATATCTATGTTACTCACAACGCAGGTCTAAGTGTGACAAACAAGTTGAGTGTACAGTGGGGTTGTGTCTCAGCGGCTCTACCACAGGTGTCTTGCCTCAGGCCTCTTGGGCATTCTTTGTGCAGAAATGTTAGAACTCATCTACCCAGTGATCCCACAGGGATGTGGGGTGATAGCCAGGACATAATGATTCTCTGGTTGGGGGGGGGAGGAACATGATGCTTTAAGTGTGTTTTAAAAATTATCACTTTTACTTTTGAAATTATAACATAATCCCAACATTTCTCCATTCCCTCCATTTCTCCTCCCACCAAACCCTTCCATGTGGGCTGGAGAGATGGCTCAGTATTTGGAAGTGTATTTTACTCTTCCAGAAAAACTGAGTTTGTTGCCTAGTACCCTTGGCAGATGGCTCACAACTGCCTGGACTTCTAGCTCACAGGCTCTGATGCCTCTGGTTGCCTTGGGCATTCACACATACACAGGATGAAAATAAAATAAAATAAAATGTTAAAATGACTCCCATCTACTCTTGCTTGCTCTCTTTCAAGTCCACGACCTCCTTTTTCATTAATTGTTGTTACATGCAACTATGTATAGATTTTCCTACATACATAAATATAACCTATTCAACCTGTCTAATGTTGCTCGTATGTTTATGTTTTCAGTACTGACTACTTGGTATTGGGTAAAAATTGACCTGCTCTTCCCCGGGGAAGACTATCAAAGTCTCAGCATTTCTTAGTTGCATGTAGTTCTTTGTGTAGAGTTGAGGCTTCACAGGCTTTCATCCACTTTGGCGTGTCTATTAGCTTGGTAAATCAATTAATTTATTGAGGCTTAGTTACTGAGAAGAAACTGTGTGACTGAAAGGCAGCTGCATCACCAAAAGCTCACCACAGAGGCTGGGGAGAGGGTTCAGTCCGTAAAGTGATTGCTGCATAAGCACAGGAGTCTGAGCTCAATACCGAACACCCACGTGACAAGCCAATGCTAGTGGCACACACTTGTGCTCTCATTGTTGGTGAAAGGGGGAGAGCAGATCCTTGGCACTGAGTAGCAAGCTGACTTGACTTAATTGCTATGTTCTGTGTATGTATGAAAGACTCTCTCTCAAAAAAAGTAGGGCCTTCAAATACCCACAAAGGTGTGTGTGAACCTAAACATAGAAACACACACACACACACACACACACACACACACACACACACACACACACACCCCTGCACATACATCGACAAAGTTTGGTTTTGAAGTTCCACCCCAGCATGGGTGATAGCTCACCAAAGCTGGAGACATAGAGCACTCTGAACAATTTACAGGTAGCCCGAGGAACCAGAGGCATTTTGTTAAGTTTTATGTGCCCTACAAGTCTACCTTCTCACTCTAGGAAGGGGTTAGCAGTGACTGACTTTATGGAGGACCATACTTTGAGCTGTTGGAAGGGACAAAAGTCCTTAAAGAAAATGGTGTGCAGTAAAGAGTCACAGGGTAGGTTGTAGCTAGACTGAAACTAAAATCCTTGCCCTGCCTTGTTTAGAGCTGCTTCACTCCAGTCTGTTTCTATCTTCAAGAGGCCTCCTTCATGATATACCTTCCTCCTCTTCTTTGAGGTAGGGTTTCAGCGTGTAGCCCTGGCTAGCCTAGGACTTGACACGTACACCAAGCTGTACTTGAAATTGCTGTGCATACCAGGCTTGCCTTGCGCCTGTAGTAGAACAACTGCTGACTCCCAGTTTCTGGGAGTAGAGAGGCTCTCAAGAGGACCTGGATTCAGTTCCCAGCATCCACACGATAACTCGCAGATGCCTCTAAGTCCAGTTTTAGGGGGTCCGATGCTCTCTTCTGATCTCTAAGGTTTCTTGCACACTCGTTGATTTTATGTGTGTGTGTGTATCATATTAATAACATATTAAATAAATAAAAACATTTATTTCTTGCCTATGTAGGTGCAGAGTATCACTCTTTGCCTTTGCTGAGGAAAGGTTTCCTCTTTCAAATTAGCTGCCCCTAAGCCATCATCCAGCTGACACACAAGTCTTGAATCTCCTTCCTTCATTTTAAAAACTACCTAAAAATTAAAACTACCTAAAAACTAACTTAAAATTGTCTTCTTCTTTGCAGGATATGGAGACTGCGATGATTTTAATCTGGAGGATGCACTGAAAGAAACTTCCTCAGTAAAGCGTGACTCAAACAAACAAGTCCACCAAGCAAACACAAGTGGTCGGCCATGCACCACACTGACAATCTTGCCTTCAGAAAAGTACACGCATATGAGACTAGCTGTACCTCCATCTACCTGTTTGTTCTGTTGTGCAAGGCTTGTGTCGTCTCGTCATACGTGTGTCATCTTCCTTTTACATTTAGAAAATTTCATAATTTTCATTATGTTGAAACCACAAGAGAACATGCATCTGCCTTCGCCTTTTTTCTGCTGTACAAAAAGAGAACTCCAACCCGTTTCATTCCTCTCACTGTTTTGTTTTGAGACAGGGTCTCTTGATTTAGCCCGAGTTGTCCTGAAATTCTCTGTGCTAACAAGGCCGGCTTTGACTTGGGTCCAGTACTAGAGCAACAGTGACTCTTGGCCAGTTATGTGCATTTCTAGCTTCAGAACCCATGACTTTTTATGATTCTTCAGTGTGATCCCCACAATGGACTCGGGGACCTATACCGAGACCATTGTCACGATGTGACTTCTGTAAACCATAAAGGAGCCACTGTGTCTTACAATCTGCTTCCTTTCGTCCTGCCTTCTCCCTTCAGAGAGCCACTTTAGCACCAGGACTAGAAGGACAGGAACAACCAGAGCCCCATCAAATCCAGCAGGTAATGAGGTGTGGGAAGTGAGGAGGCCAGACTCACCTGAGAAGGGACACAAGGAGGGACTCGTTAGGACTCCATCTGGGACAGGGTCAAAAGGAGCCGTGTAGAATTTTTAGCTGCACGTATGAAAAGTTAGCAAAGGCACCCATGTGAATGTTAGATTTAATTCAACAGAATCCCACCTGGTTGGTCACTGTGCCTTACGTGAAAGCCATGCGTTTCCACTTCCCTATTGCTTTGGGTGACGATGGCTGCCAGAATCCAGGTACAGGAGGCAGAAGGGGTGAGCTGAACTTGACTTAAGCCCCAGCCTATCCCCATAGCTCCCAGGTTAAACATGAGCCATTCATAGTCGAGCAGAGTTGGGCAACCTGAGGCCTAAGGAGAAGTCTTCAACGAAGATATTCAGACGTTTTCTTGATATTCTCTAAGTTTTTGAAGATCTCGGGAGAGTTTGTGTATGTGGGTCACATCTATAAATACTTCTCATCTGAAACTTAGAACTAAAAACTGATATTAATCCGAGGAAAATAAAAAGCCATATGCATTTACATATATGGTGGGTTTTTATGAGAAATAACTGTGCTTATAAGGTGAAAACATAATTTAGAGTAATGAATGACATTATTTTATAGTTTTCTGTAATGTCTGGCTTCAATAGAATGCATCTGGATTCTATGTGTGTGTGTGTGTGTGTGTGTGTGCGTGTGCATGTATGTGTCTGTGTGCGCCTCTGTGTGTGTGTGTGTGTGTGATTGCATGCATGTCTGTGTGTGTATATGTGTGTGTTTGTGTGTATGTGTGTGTCTGTGTATGTATGTGTGTGTCTGTGTGTGTGTGTGTGTGTGTGTGTGTGTGTGTGTGTTACTGTGAGACAGACCTAGGAATCACTATGTAGACCACACTTTACTAGACAGACCAGACTGGCCTCAAATTCACAGAGATCTGTCTACCTGCCTCTACCTCCCCACCCCCGGACCCCAGTGCTGGGACTACAGATGTGTGTTACCACTCCTCCTGGATTTTTAATATCTGCATCTGGACTGAGCAATTATAAGTTCCTGAGGTTCAGTACAACATGCGGAGAAAATCCAGACTCATGCAAATATGTAGGAGAAAAGGGGAAAGAACTCAATGTGCTTTTTTTCTTTAGTATTTTCTTATTTATTTATTTACTCCCTTTTTGTCCAAATTGCTGCCAGTTTCCCTGCTCCCTTACACAGTCTCTCCCTCTATCTCGCCCCTTCTCCTCAGCGAGGGTGGAGCCCCCAGGGTATCCGTCCCCACTCTGCACCACCCACACCTAGCTGGCACATCTAGCCTCTTTGGGGCTGGATTCATCCTCTTCCACTGAGGCTAGTAAGGTAGCCCAGCCAGGGAAACAGGATTCACAGGCAGGCAACAGCTTTAGGGACAGCCCCTGCTCCAGTTGTTTGGAGCCAACGTGCCCAAGCTGCATATCCGCTACACATGTGTGGGGACCTAGGGCCAGATGTGCATGCTCCCTGGTTGGAGGTGCAGACCCTGAGAGCTCCAAGAGTCCAGGTTAGTTGACTCTGTTCATGGTCCTTTGGAGTCCGTGACCTCTTCTGGTCCTTCAGTCCTTCCTCCAGCTCTTCCATTGGACTCTCCTATTCTTGGAATGGATCACTCACAGTTTGCTAGCGCTGTGCACTGGTCACTTGGAAACACTGATACCCCAACCAATGCACAATGTAATATATTACAGAATCACACCGGTTCCTGTTGCCACCTATCTCACTGAACAAAGCGTTCAGTAAGTCATACAGGGTGGCACCGCCTGTAATCCCAGCACTGTGGAGGCAGAGGTGGGGAGAATACCAAAAGTTTGAGGATAATCCTGTTCTGTATTGCAAGTTCCAGGGTACTCAGGGTTACAACAGCAAGATCTCTTGTCCAAAAACAAATAAGCAAATAAATGATGAGTAAAACAATGATTTAAAAAACCACCTAGATATTGAAAAGCTGCTCATATCACAGCCACCAGCAAGTTATCGGAAAACTGTCTTAAATTCCAAGTTTCGTTACTGGCAGCAGATATGATCAAGGGAGGCTGCAGGGATAGTTCAGTGGCGCAAAGCACTAGTGCCTGTGTGGCAGCATTCCTCTTGGAGGCTCTGCGGGGGAGTTATTTCTCTCCTTTTGCCATATACATACTTTGGCTTATGACTACTTTGTTCATCTTCAAAACCATGGATATGCCAGTGTTTCCTCTTTCAATTTGTCTATTTTTCCGTATCTGTAGCCCAGGCTCATTTGAAATTTGTTATATAATTCAGGCTGCCCTCTAAGTCCTCCTCCTCCTGAGTCTGCCTGTCAGATTCTGGGTTCATAGGTGGGCACCATCACACTTGGTTCTCATGGATCTTCTGTGCATACAGTCCTGTCACCTACAGACCGTTTTCAATATCTTTTCCTCATTCTTGCTAGGACTGCTGGTACTGCATTGAATAGAATTGGTAGATTGGACACAGTTGTCTTGTTCCTCAGGTTAGAAGGAAATCTTTCAGTGTTTCCCCCTTGACTATGTACCCTGGTGACTCATCCTGTGTGGTCTTCATTCCGTTGGGTGACATCGCTTTCATCTTCGTTACTTTTCTAGTTGCTGTAAGAAAGCGCCAGGGTGGAAGTCGCTTAAGGGAAAGTTATTTTTGCCCAGTTTGAGTAATGATGGCATACACTCAGCTCACTCCATCACCTGTGTACAGGCTAGGATCTCAGACCGAAGAACCATGTCATCTGCCAAAGTGCTTCTTTTCAACACAGTTTACCGAGTCAAGATGATCTCCTACCATATTGCTGGAGGCCTCTCTCTCAGGAGGTTCTAGAACTCATTGAGTTGACAACTCGCGCTAACCACTCCAGCTTCTATGGCTGATATGTGGAATTATCATCAAAAAGATGTTAAATTTTGTCAATTTCTCTTTCTATACCTACTGACATGATCACATGGTTTTTATGCTTCATACTTTTAATGTTTAATGATTTAATTTATGTTGAGCAATCCTGTGTCCCGGGCATTAATCCAGTTTTGATTATAGGGTGCAATCTTTTAAATATGCTGTTCATTTTCATTTCTAATGTAATGTTTCCTTGATTTTTGCCTCTATTCATGTAGTTTTGCTTGTTTTTGCCATTCTCCTCTGGCTTCGCGTGAGGGTCATGCTGTTCTCATGAAGTGAATTTGGTATTCTTTCCTCCTCTTCAGATCTGCAAGGATTTGAGAAGGATTAGCTTTAACTTTTCCTTGAAATCATTTTAATAACCTTCTTTTACCTGGATATTTCTTTGTTGGGAGGTTGTTAATTATTCTAATTATCATCCATCCATTTATATTTTGATTTTTCATAATCACCTTAATAGTTTGTGTGCTTCTAGAACTCTATCCATTTCCTCTAGTGTGTCTGATTTGTTGGAATACATTGTCCATTGTAGTTTCCTTTGTACCTATTTAGTATTAGTTGCAATGCCTCCTCTCCCATTTATAATTTTGAGTCATTAGAACAAGTTTTGAATCTTGTTTTCTTTTCTCAAAAAGCCAACTCCAGATTTTCTTTCTTTCCTCTCCTCCCCCTTGTTTTTCCCTGTTTTTTCTGAGGAAAACCTGGGACCTCTAAGTAAATGCATGCTTGCTTCTGAGCTACGCCACCAGCTCACAAGAACCTTAGCTCCATTAAAGCTTCCTGATGGTTTTCTTGTCTAGAATTCTTTGTCCTCCCTCCTTTCTACACATCCTATTCCTATGCCACTTCTTCCTCTTCCTCCCTCTTTTGAGACTGAATCTTACTATCTTGGCAAGCAGTCCTAGCTGGATCTCAAATGCCAGGTCCTCCCACCTCAGCTTCCTGGATCGTGGCCGTGCATCAGGTGGTCTGCTCTTTCCAGCTTCGTAACAACTTTTCCTCTTATGGGCCGTGTTTCTGTTGTGTCGAATATCTGAAGTCTTTACTAAGCATTCAATTCTGAAACACTTCCTTCTGAAAATTTAATGGTTTAATATTTAAGCAAATAGAACCTATGAATTTGCACTTAGTTGTATATAAAATGAAACCCATTGCTTTTTGTTTTAGAAGTTTAATTATTCCAGCACCTTTTGCTGAAAAGATATCTTCCTCCCTTGAGTTGCTTTGCATATGTATAACAAAAACCACTTGAGCAGATCTGAGGTCTTTTGAGCTCTTCATTCTGTTCTGTTGCCTGTATCTATCTGTCTGCCACTTCTTTGATAAATGTTAACTATGAAATATTAGGTAGAGTGATTCATCCCACTTTATTCTTTTTAAGGTTTAAAAAAGACAATCTCAGGTTCTGCCTTCCCCAAAAAGTTTAGATCAAATTTGACTATTTCTGGAAAGAAACAATCAGTGGGACTTCTATAGGCTTTCACTGAACATAGAGAGTGTGGGAGCTGATGTTGCCAGTGTGGTGTGTTTTCTGGTGTGTGTCTTTATTTGGATCTTCTTGGTTTTATACCTTTAGGTTTACTTTACGTTTATAGTAATTTCCCTCACCTCTGCTTTAAATACTTTGCTTTCTGAGACACTGCTGAAATGAGTTCAGTAGCATCAACATGTAATAGTGATGACAAGGCAGCATCCAATCCATCACTTACACAATACCATAGTAGCTCTCCTTTACTCTTAACCTGGGCCCCATGTGACCCCACTGCCCACGTTGGAGTGACACGCAGGAAGCACAGAGACAGAGACAGGAAGTGGATAGTAAACCTTACATGTCACCTTCCAGTGACGTATTCCCAACAATTGGCCTGTAGGGTCATTTCACGTTTGACTACAACACCCATTTGTTTGTTGTTCTGTGATGGTGCAAGTGAGTTGTTTGGAAATCCTTGTTGTTTTTTCTTTTCATTTCTTTCTCTTTTTGTTTTTGTTGTTGTTTCTTTAATGCAGGGTTTCTCTTGGCTGTCCTGGAACTCACTCTGTGGACCAGGCTGTTTTCAAGTTCAGAGATCCTCTTGCCTCTGTTCCTCGGAGTGCTGTGATTAAAAGAGTGCATCGCCATAGATCACATGAAACTCGAGAAGGATGACCAAAATGCGGATGCTCCACTCCTTCTTTAAAAGGGGAACAAAAGTACCCTTAGAAGGGGATAGGGAGGCAAAGTTTAGAGCAGAGTCTGAAGGAACGGCCATTCAGAGCCTACCCCACAGGTGGCCCGTACATATACAGCCACCAAACTAGATAAGATGGATGAAACAAAGAAGTGCAGGCTGACAGGAACCGGATATATATTTTTTCCAAAATGTTTTCTGCTGAGTGTTTAGAAACTAGCTTTTTAGATCTTTGATCCACTTTTAGTTGATTTTAATGGACTGTATAGCATGATGGTCAAATTTGCTTCTTTAACCACTTTCAGTTTGTAAAGCAGTTCTCTGTACATCACATAAATGCTAGCTTATAAAACAGTTCTCTGCACATTACAGACAACACCAGCTCATTCATCTCTGGGCATCGCAATCTGCTGTTCAGTTCTTGCACTAACATTGGAGGAAACCATAGCTCAAAGGTCTCAGGGATCGTCTAGAATTCCCTCTCCACGTGTGCAGCAGCTCATGTTTTAGCTCTGGTCAAGTGGTGAGATGTGGGTCTCTCGATCCCCAACCTATGAAGAATGGTTAGACTCTCCCTCACTTAAACCTGTTCCATCTCTTTGCCATCTTTTTCCGGGTAGTCATGAGGTTGTATAGGAGCTTTAATAAGTACTAATGATGGCCTATTCACGGTGTGACTTCCTTAAACTATGATGTAAGTATGCATTTTATTATTATTTATTTTTTATTGCTGTTTTCCCTCCTACTGTCAGAGAGAGGGGACCACAACACCACTACTACAACGAGAAGGCCAGGAACAACTAGAGCATCGTCAAATCCTATGGGTAAGACAAGCTCTCAGAGGTAAAAAGGAAGGAAGGATTTTCCACATCAGCTACCTGTTTCAGTGGGTATCCTAGTTTGTGTTTCTATGGTGATAATTAAACACCATGATCAAAACCAACATAGAAAAGAAAGGGTTTATTTTATTTGGCTTCTGGCCACCAGTGTACGGATGGTACCTTCCACGGTGTACCATATCCTTCCCCACTGATCGATCACTGAGAAAATGCCTAACAGCCTGAGCTTATGGAGGCCTTTTCCTAAACACGGTTCCCTCCTTGTAGATGGTTCTAGGTCATGCCGACATAAAAACTACCCAGTAGGGGTTGGGGATTTAGCTTAGTGGTAGAGCGCTTGCCTAGCAAGCACAAGGCCCTGGGTTCGGTCCCCAGCTCGGGGGGAAAAAAAAACAAAAACAAAACAAAACAAAAAAACCAAACTACCCAGTACAGCAGTGATTATCTCTTTTGTTCTGTGGTCCCCACAACTTGATGGGTTTGACTTGGAAGATGCCTTGAATGATCAGAATGATCTAGATGGCCCCAAAAAGCCAAGTACAGGAGAAGGAGGAGGTAAGTTCTAGATGCTCAACATTACAGGCCAGTGCTATAGTTCCTGGTACGGTTTGTCTTACACCTGCAATGGCGTTCTGAGACGTCCAGAGTACTGTAGATCTGGGCCAGATCTGGGCCATGTTGAGCTGCAGGAGAATCCCACAACAGTAGTAGTGATATATTTTGGTCTTGGGATTCTCCGAATTACTGGGAATCTCAATAACTATTGTCTGTGTGTGTCATATCTACCTCTGTTTATCATCTATATATTTAATTTTTTTTAAAAAAATCAGTATTGTTCGTATAAAATGATAATACTAAACCAATACATATTAACATAAATAGCACATTGTATGAGTCTGTGTCGAGAGAAAAACAATTTGTCAGAGAGTGGCAATATTTTATACTTCTTAGAAATTTCTAGAATGTCAATCTTGCTAGGAGATACCTGGATTCTCATATTAAGATATGCAGCTTGAAAGCTGTCCTCTGACCTACACACACACACACACACACACACACACACACACACACAAACACACACACATACACACACACACACACACACACACTCTTAAATACAATTAAATTCAAAAGGGTTTAAAACAGACATATAAATGAACAATACATTTTAAAAAGTGTTTAGTACCTTTCCTCACTTTGTTCTCCTTTCATTACTGTTCTGGTTGCCCTGACCAAGTACCTAGCAAGTGAAGAGAAGAGGAAGGATTATTTCAGCTTATCATTTTAGAAGCGATGAGGCCCCGATATGACTCTGCTGCTCGAGTTGTATCCACACACAGGAAGCAGAGAGACAGAGACAGGAAGTGGGCTAGTAAAACCCAGATGTCACCTTCCAGTGATGTATTTCCAAAAGCAGGCCTCAAGAGTCCCAGCACATGAGCCTATAGGGACATTTCCCTTTTGAACTACAACACCCGTTCAATGGACTTGTGTCCATTTGTTGTTTTCTAGCATTGCAGGTTAGTCTTTGGAAAACCTTGTTCTCTTATGGTTTATAAAAGTTCAGTGTAATGCTGCGTGCTATAATAAAAAAAAAAATCCAACTTGCTGCTAACACCACCCATACCACTGGTAAAGACTCACGGTAGCTTACAAAGGCTTCACCCGAAATCTTGTCGACAAGCACCATCAGTGGCTGTCCTGGACAGACGGATTCATTTCATTCAGTTTTAAGAAATGCTTCCCAAGTCATCCAGTTGGTATGACATTCATTCTGCCTGGCAAAAGTGGTCTCATGACACAAAGCAGACAAAGCCAAGTAAGAGAAGGAACAGTGACGCCAGGGGCTTAGCAAATCACCCCTCTGTCCTCTGGAATAGAGTTTAAGCACACTTTGCACACAGAGCATAGGACATTCAGGAAGATGTGTACTTAATCACTGAACTATGGTTAATAATGATTCTGCTTCTTGTATTAGTCATCTGTGATTGTGTTGCAGATCGTGAGAAAGTTGAGACTTATTTTTGCAGAAAGGCATTAATCTCCTTGGTTCAGTTAAGAAGCAGAGTCTTCTATAGAGTCAGAGCCTCAGAGAGCTGCCATCGAGGCAGGGAGATGGCATCTCATCTGAACTTAATTATAGGATTGTATTTCTTCTCTCTGTGGTCACACAAACACTCAAGATGATTGGCCGTTCTACAGAACATATACATCGGCAATGAGCTGTCTGAGGGGCCGGTTGAAATTTTGCCTACCCCCTTTCTTCCTTGTTCATTTCCCTCAACCTCCTTCCCTTCCCCCTCCTTCTCCCCCTCCCCATCGATCCTTAGTATGAGCACAAGGTGTGGTTCTGAGACCTTACATCTGCTGTGTCACTGAACCACACTCTCAGTTCCATGAAGAACACTCACGTGTCATGGACAACTTTGACTAATACAAATGTTTGCTGCTGAGATTTTTTTCTTTTGGCCACTGAAATGTGTGGTTTTTCTGTAGGTTGGTCAGACAAGGATCTCAAAGATATCTTGGGAGGCGGGGGATACAAACCTGACAAGAATAAAGGTAGGAATGTTGCTTTGTTTGGCAACACATGGATTCTCCTTAAAATGCTAACCATCCGGCCACCAGGTAAACATGTCACTCTCAGCCTCTGGCAAATCAGGCTTTGACATGTGCACCTGTCATGTGCAGTGGGCTCTCATTCTTGTGGGTGGGGGCTCATTTGTGAGCCATCCTGGGATGCTACCCATTTGCTCTGTTGCTCTTTAAGCCTGAGCTGGTGTCCCCACTACCTAGGTGCACCTCATAAGCCAGTTTTCCATGCAGTGCGAGGGTTCAAACTTAACATGGCACATATTTTAAAGAAGCCCCTAGCAAATCAGATGTTTACAAAATTCCTTTGGATTCCAGTTTCCCTTCCCAGGAAGATTCACACTTCCCTCCTATTGGATCCCAGGAAGTGGAAACTGTCCTTGGGGTGTAGCGTGTGAGCCAAGAAACTATTTTCAATTAAAAAGACAAAAAGTTGGAGGAGGGGAAGGAGAGGGAATGGGCGCTGATGGACAGGAAGGCGGGAAGGGGAATAACATCTGAAATTTAAGTAAAGAAATATATCTAATAAAAAATTTAAAAAAAGAAAAATTAATACAAAAAGCAATTTATAAAAAAATTATCTAATGAAAAATTAAAAAAAAAAAAAAGAAAGACAAAAAGTCCCACATCGTTCCTTGCTGGGTCCGAGCCCCGGGTCCTGTTTATCAGCTGATAGAATCCATTCTTACCTTAAAGATCATGGGAGCTTTGCTACTTTGCAACAGAATTTCAAGGTAGCCATCCCTGAGGTTTAACTGTGTTTAAATGTGTAGGAAAAGTAAACCACAGGATCAGACTGTCTAGAGGTTTCAATCCAGTCTGACACACAAACAAAACTCAAAACAAAAACAACCAACTGAAAAAAAAAGGCCTTAATATTAAAAAAATAATGTAGCACTGGTTCAGGAAAACTACGGAATCTTCATCCAGCCTCGCCCAAGGAGCCTCCATTGTAGAACCATAGAGCTGGTTGTTCTAAATCGGAAGTTGTTATCTGTGAAATAAAGTCACCTATTGACATTTTGGAAATTATGTTAGATCTCATTTTGTGTGTGTGTGTGTGCCTATGTGTGTGTGTGTATGTCTGTGTGTCTGTGTGTGTCTATGTCTGTGTGTGTCTGTGTGTGTGTGCCTGTGTGTATCTATGTGTATGTGTCTTTGTGGGGTGTGTGTGTGTGTGTGTGTCTGTGTGTGTCTATGTCTGTGTGTGTCTGTGTGTGTCTATGTCTGTGTGTGTGCCTGTGTGTGTGTGTGTATGTCTGTGTGTCTGTGTGCCTGTGTGTGCATCTATGTGTATGTGTGCCTGTGTGTGCATGTGTGCCTGTGTGTGTGTGTGTGTGTGTGTGAAATTTTATCACATGTTAGATTTCAATAGCCCTTAACACAACCAGGGAGAGATTATCATAAAATCTCTTCTGCATGCTGCCCCTTGAACAGTTATGTCCTTCCCAAGCCTCATGTTTGCAGTTTCCACAGCTGTTCATGACTGAAACCTTTCTTCACACATCTGTCAGATGGGATCTTAAGCTTGGATGGGGTGAGGTGTCTGAGTCTTGTGTGGTGAAGTACGTTCCTCTTGGAACCCATAGGTGTCACATGCCACAGTTGTGACCTTTCAAACAATCACTTTTGACAAGATGTTGGAATGTTGTGGTGTTTGAAACCCTTTGTTTATTATTCATGTTATGATGGAGAAATTGTAGCAAGGTCCGAAGAATTCAAGCTATTAGTCCATCAAGACCCCTCTTTCCGAGTCCAGGCTGAAGTTGAGCATTTGCTTCGTTCTTGCAAGCGCTGTGCCTTGCATATGGGACCGGTGTTCTATTGCTTAAAATGCCCCGCAGTCATGTTTGTCCCCAGAAACACCTTTCCAGATGGTGTCATCTCAAGGAACAAGCTGTAAAAGCCTCTAAGTTAAACTTCCAGGGGTCAGGAGGACACGGAGCACTTAAAGGGTGACAATTGGTATTTCCAGATGGAGAGAGAAGGGCAGTGGTTACCTCTGTAAGCGTGCACGGGAACGAAAGCCTGAGTGACAGGCCGGGGGCTTCAATTCATTAAATGTACTGGTTTTAGAAAGGAAGAGGTGTCTGGAAATTCTTTAATTGGGCTCACGTTGGAGCTCATCTTGTAAAGAATAATTAATTGTTGGCTACGGTTACTCCCTCCGTCACCCATCACTGTAGGTGTCAGAAAAGAAGATCAAAGGGGACACGGGAACACGGGTGACATTCACAGACACTGTCCCTTCCACCGAAAACCAAGCTCATGATGGGGAGCGAAGGGGAAGCATCATATAATTTCCATACATTATAAACTCAATTAACAAACTTCCTTGACTCCAGTCTTTACAACGTAGCTTCAGTCGTTCTGGCGTGGATTTGTCAAGTAATATGTTATCCGTTGTGTATTTTTTCCTCAAGACAACATTGTTGACACACTGTGAGTGTGTACCTGAGTCCTCGAGCATTTCTTGAAGTGAGTGGCTTGCAAACCCTCCATTCTTCCTCCTCCTTTGACCTTTCAGGACTCACACTGTTGCCATTTTTTGCAAATGGCCTTGTTCTTTTCGTAGTGTGGATGAGAGAAGGTCCAAAGAGGTTTCTTTGGAGTCATTTCCACAATATTTCTGGCTTTAATGTGGGGAAATACTGTTCTATGGTGAGGAGACACATCAGACACCCACAGTCGCTCCCACAGATCAGGGAGTGCAACATGAACATAGGGAAGTTGTTTAGCTGCTCTTCATGTATAACATTGGATGTTATGATGTAGATAACAGCGCATTACCTACAGAGTAGTCTCAGTTTTGTGGTAGGAAATGGATGAACATGGCTGTGAGAGATTTTGCAACTGCAGGAATACTATATTCCCTGGTCGTTAGCCCAGATAGTACATTTTGGACTAATTTTTCTGTTTACTCTTATTTAGCAATTATAAGTTTTTTCGCAGCAATATTTTCCTCTTTTTATTACTTTTTTTAGTAATTATAAGCTTTTTACAGCAATATTTTCCCCTTTTTATTTCTTTTTTCTGTTCTGATTACTTTTTTTTCCGCACGTTTTTTTTTTTTTAAATTAACTTGAGTATTTCTTATATACATTTCGAGTGTTATTCCCTTTCCCGGTATCCGGGCAAACATCCCCCTCCTCCCTCCCCTTCCTTATGGGTGTTCCCTTCCCAACCTCCCCCCACTGCCGCCCTCCCCCCACCAGTCTAGTTCACTGGGGGTTCAGTCTTAGCAGGACCCAGGGCTTCCCCTTCCACTGGTGCTCTTACTAGGATATTCATTGCTACCTATGAGGTCAGAGTCCAGGGTCAGTCCATGTATAGTCTTTAGGGAGTGGCTTAGTCACTGGAAGCTCTGGTTGCTTGGCATTGTTGTACATATGGGGTCTCGAGCCCCTTCAAGCTCTCCCAGTTCTTTCTCTGTTTCCTTCAACGGGGGTTCTATTCTCAGTTCAGTGGTTTGCTGCTGGCATTCGCCTCTGTATTTGCTGTATTCTGGCTGTGTCTCTCAGGGGAGATCTACATCCGGCTCCTGTCGGTCTGCACTTCTTTGCTTCATCCATCTTGTCTAATTGGGTGGCTGTATATGTATGAGCCACATGTGGGGCAGGCTCTGAATGGGTGTTCCTTCAGTCTCTGTTTTAATCTTTGCCTCTCTCTTCCCTGAAAAGGGTATTCTTGTTCCCCTTTTAAAGAAGGAGTGAAGCATTCACGTTTTGATCATCTGTCTTGAGTTTCATTTGTTCTAGGCATCTAGGGTAATTCAAGCATTTGGGCTAATAGCCACTTATCAATGAGTGCATACCATGTATGTCTTCCTGTGATTGGGTTAGCTCACTCAGGATGATGTTTTCCAGTTCCAACCATTTGCCTACGAATTTCATAAAGTCGTAGTTTTTGAAGGCTGAGTAATATTCCATTGTGTAGATGTACCACATTTTCTGTATCCATTCCTCTGTTGAAGGGCATCTGGGTTCTTTCCAGCTTCTGGCTATTATAAATAAGGCTGCAATGAACATAGTGGAGCACGTGTCTTTTTTATATGTTGGGGCATCTTTTGGGTATATGCCCAAGAGAGGTATAGCTGGATCCTCAGGCAGTTCAATGTCCAATTTTCTGAGGATCCTACAGACTGATTTCCAGAATGGTTGTACCAGTTTGCAATCCCACCAACAATGGAGGAGTGTTCCTCTTTCTCCACATTTTCGCCAGCATCTGCTGTCCCCTGAGTTTTTGATCTTAGCCATTCTCACTGGTGTGAGGTGAAATCTCAGGGTTGTTTTGATTTGCATTTCCCTTATGACTAAAGATGTTGAACATTTCTTTAGGTGTTTCTCAGCCATTCGGCATTCCTCAGCTGTGAATTCTTTGTTTAGCGCTGAGCCCCATTTTTTAATAGGGTTATTTGTTTCCCTGTGGTCTAACTTCTTGAGTTCTTTGTATATTTTGGATATAAGGCCTCTATCTGTTGTAGGATTGGTAAAGATCTTTTCCCAATCTGTTGGTTGCCGTTTTGTCCTAACCACAGTGTCCTTTGCCTTACAGAAGCTTTGCAGTTTTATGAGATCCCATTTGTCGATTCTTGATCTTAGAGCATCTTAAGATCTTAGAGATCTTAAGCCATTGGTGTTTTGTTCAGGAAATTTTTTCCAGTGCCCATGTGTTCCAGATGCTTCCCTAGTTTTTCTTCTATTAGTTTGAGTGTGTCTGCTTTGATGTGGAGGTCCTTGATCCACTTGGACTTAAGCTTTGTACAGGGCGATAAGCATGGATTGATCTGCATTCTTCTACATATTGACCTCCAGTTGAACCAGCACCATTTGCTGAAAATGCTATCTTTTTTCCATTGGATGGTTTTGGCTCCTTTGTCAAAAATCAAGTGACCATAGGTGTGTGGGTTCATTTCTGGGTCTTCAATTCTATTCCATTGGTCTATCTGTCTGTCTCTGTACCAATACCATGCAGTTTTTATCACTATTGCTCTGTAATACTGCTTGAGTTCAGGGATAGTGATTCCCCCTGAAGTCCTTTTATTGTTGAGGATAGTTTTAGCTATCCTGGGTTTTTTGTTATTCCAGATGAATTTGCAAACAGCTAGTGTTTTGCAAAGTGAATTGCCCTGACTTGGCCAATAAGCTTCTTTATAAGTAGTTCTAGACGATTAAAAGCATACTTTTCTTTATAGACAAAACGTGTGTATTTAGTCAGAATAACACATTCTTTTTTGAATTCTGTTCATTCCAAGCGGGAGAAGCTTGTAGGAAGTTGACTTTAAGATAAACACACAGCTACAGTTTCCCATAATGAATTGATGTTACTTGGCAAATAAGCTTACTTTTAGGTGGTACTACACGGTACAAAGCATACTCTTGTATAAAGACAAAACATGCGTTTCCCTGTCTCAATGTCACATTCTTTGACGAATTCTGTTTGTTCTAAGCGGGAAAAGCTTGTGGGAATTTGACTTTGAAGATAAACACACAGCTAGTGCTTCACAAAGTGAATTGTTGTTGGCAAATAAGCTTAGTTTTAATTGGTTCTAGACGATAAAAAGCATACTTTTCTATATAGAAAAGACGTGCTTGTCCCTGTCTGAATTGCACATTCTTTGGCGAATTCTGTTCGTTCCAAGCGGGAAAAGCTTGTATGAAGTTTACCTTGAACATAAAGACACAGATAGCGTTTTGCAAAGTGAATTGCTGTTACATGGTGAAAAAACTTAGTTTTAAATGGTTGTAGATGGTAAAAAACCTACTTTTCTATATAGACAAAACGTGAGTTTCCTAGTCTGAATCGCACATTCTTTGGCCAATCTGTTCGTTCCAAGTGGGAAAAGTTTGTAGGAAGTTGACTTTTGATAAACACACAACTAGTGTTCCAGAAAGTGAATGGCTGTTACTTGGCGATTAAGCTTAGTTTTAAGTGGTTCTAGACGGTAACAAACATACTTTTCTGTATAGACAAAACGTGCATTTCCCACTCTCAATCGCACATTCTTTGGCGACTTCTGTTTGTTCCAAGCGGGAAAAGCTGGTATGAAGTTTACCTTGAACGTAAACAAATAGCTGGTGTTTTGCAAAGTGAATTACTGTTACTCGGTGAATAAGCTTAGTTTTAGATAGTTCTAGACGGTAAAAAGCATACCTTTCGATATAGACAAGACGTGCGTTTCCCAGTATGAATCGCACATTCTTTGGCGAATTCTGTTCGTTCCAAGCAGGAAAAGCTTGTAGGAAGTTGACTTTGAAGATAAACACACAGCTAGTGTTTCGCCAAGTGAATTGATGTTACTTGGCAAATAAGCTTAGATTTAAGTCGTTCTAAATGGTAAAAAACATACTTCTCTATATACAAAAGACGGGCGTATCCAAGTATGAATCGCAAATTCTGTTCATTCAAAGCGGGAGAAGCTTGTAGGAGGATGACTTTGAAGATAAAGAGACAACTAGTGTTTCACACACTGAATTGCTCTTACGTGGCGAATAAGCTTAGTTTTAAGTGGTTCTAGACAGTAAAAAGCGTCCGTTTCTACATAGACATAACGTGCGTTTCCCAGTCTGAATCGCACATTCTTTGGCGAATTCTATTCGTTCCAAGCGGGAAAAGATTTTAGGAGGTCGACATTGACGATAAACACACAGCTAGTGTTCCGCCAAGTGAATTGCCGTCACTTCTGGAATAAGCTTAGTTTTAAGGGGTTCTAGACGAGAAAAATCATTCTTTTCTATATAGACAAGATGTGCATTTCCCTTTCTGAATCAAACATTCTTTGGCGAATTCTGTTCGTTCCAAGCGGGGAAAGTTTGTAGTATGTTGACTTTGAAGATAAACACACAGCTACTGTTTCGCAAAGTGAATTGATGTTACTTGTCGAATTAAGCTTAAATTCAGAGGTTCTAGATGGTAAAAAGCATACTTTTCTAGACAGACAAAATATGTGTTTCCCAGTCTGAATCGGACATTCTTTGGCGAATTCTGTTCGTTCCAAGAGGGAAAAGCTTGTAGGAAGTTGACTTTGAAGACAAACACACAGCTAGTGTTTTGCAAAGTGAATTGCCGTGACTTGGCCAATAAGCTTCTTTATAATTAGTTCTAGACGATTAAAAGCATACTTTTCTTTATAGACAAAACGTGTGTATTTAGTCAGAATAACACATTCTTTTTCGAATTCTGTTCATTCCAAGCGGGAGAAGCTTGTAGGAAGTTGACTTTAAGATAAACACACAGCTACAGTTTCCCATAATGAATTGATGTTACTTGGCAAATAAGCTTACTTTTAGGTGGTACTACACGGTACAAAGCATACTCTTGTATAAAGACAAAACATGCGTTTCCCTGTCTCAATGTCACATTCTTTGACGAATTCTGTTTGTTCTAAGCGGGAAAAGCTTGTGGGAATTTGACTTTGAAGATAAACACACATCTAGTGCTTCACAAAGTGAATTGTTGTTGGCAAATAAGCTTAGTTTTAATTGGTTCTAGACGATAAAAAGCATACTTTTCTATGTAGAAAAGACGTGCTTGTCCCTGTCTGAATTGCACATTCTTTGGCGAATTCTGTTCGTTCCAAGCGGGAAAAGCTTGTATGAAGTTTACCTTGAACATAAAGACACAGCTAGCGTTTTGCAAGGTGAATTGCTGTTACATGGTGAAAAAACTTAGTTTTAAATGGTTGTAGATGGTAAAAAACCTACTTTTCTATATAGACAAAACGTGAGTTTCCTAGTCTGAATCGCACATTCTTTGGCCAATCTGTTCGTTCCAAGTGGGAAAAGTTTGTAGGAAGTTGACTTTTGATAAACACACAACTAGTGTTCCAGAAAGTGAATGGCTGTTACTTGGCGATTAAGCTTAGTTTTAAGTGGTTCTAGACGGTAACAAACATACTTTTCTGTATAGACAAAACGTGCATTTCCCACTCTCAATCGCACATTCTTTGGCGACTTCTGTTCGTTCCAAGCGGGAAAAGCTTGTATGAAGTTTACCTTGAACATAAACACATAG
The DNA here is from genome assembly GCF_021556685.1 of Rattus norvegicus. NCBI lineage: Eukaryota > Metazoa > Chordata > Mammalia > Rodentia > Muridae > Rattus > Rattus norvegicus. The sequence goes on from NC_141536.1 coordinate 3,111,270, forward strand.
CTGGTGTTTTGCAAAGTGAATTACTGTTACTCGGTGAATAAGCTTAGTTTTAGATAGTTCTAGATGGTAAAAAGCATACCTTTCTATATAGACAAGACGTGCGTTTCCCAGTATGAATCGCACATTCTTTGGCGAATTCTGTTCGTTCCAAGCAGGAAAAGCTTGTAGGAAGTTGACTTTGAAGATAAACACACAGCTAGTGTTTCGCCAAGTGAATTGATGTTACTTGGCAAATAAGTTAGTTTTAAGTCGTTCTAAATGGTAAAAAACATACTTCTCTATATACAAAAGACGGGCGTATCCAAGTATGAATCGCAAATTCTGTTCATTCAAAGCGGGAGAAGCTTGTAGGAGGATGACTTTGAAGATAAACAGACAACTAGTGTTTCACACACTGAATTGCTCTTACTTGGCGAATAAGCTTAGTTTTAAGTGGTTCTAGACAGTAAAAAGCGTCCGTTTCTACATAGACATAACGTGCGTTTCCCAGTCTGAATCGCACATTCTTTGGCGAATTCTATTCGTTCCAAGCGGGAAAAGATTTTAGGAGGTCGACATTGACGATAAACACACAGCTAGTGTTTCGCCAAGTGAATTGCCGTCACTTCTCGAATAAGCTTAGTTTTAAGGGGTTCTAGACGAGAAAAATCATTCTTTTCTATATAGACAAGATGTGCATTTCCCTTTCTGAATCAAACATTCTTTGGCGAATTCTGTTCGTTCCAAGCGGGAAAAGTTTGTTGTATGTTGACTTTGAAGATAAACACACAGCTACTGTTTCGCAAAGTGAATTGATGTTACTTGTCGAATTAAGCTTAAATTCAGAGGTTCTAGATGGTAAAAAGCATACTTTTCTAGACAGACAAAATATGTGTTTCCCAGTCTGAATCGGACATTCTTTGGCGAATTCTGTTCGTTCCAAGAGGGAAAAGCTTGTAGGAAGTTGACTTTGAAGACAAACACACAGCTAGTGTTTTGCAAAGTGAATTGCCGTGACTTGGCCAATAAGCTTCTTTATAAGTAGTTCTAGACGATTAAAAGCATACTTTTCTTTATAGACAAAACGTGCGTATTTAGTCAGAATAACACATTCTTTTTCGAATTCTGTTCATTCCAAGCGGGAGAAGCTTGTAGGAAGTTGACTTTAAGATAAACACACAGCTACAGTTTCCCATAATGAATTGATGTTACTTGGCAAATAAGCTTACTTTTAGGTGGTACTACACGGTACAAAGCATACTCTTGTATAAAGACAAAACATGCGTTTCCCTGTCTCAATGTCACATTCTTTGACGAATTCTGTTTGTTCTAAGCGGGAAAAGCTTGTGGGAATTTGACTTTGAAGATAAACACACATCTAGTGCTTCACAAAGTGAATTGTTGTTGGCAAATAAGCTTAGTTTTAATTGGTTCTAGACGATAAAAAGCATACTTTTCTATATAGAAAAGACGTGCTTGTCCCTGTCTGAATTGCACATTCTTTGGCGGATTCTGTTCGTTCCAAGCGGGAAAAGCTTGTATGAAGTTTACCTTGAACATAAAGACACAGCTAGCGTTTTGCAAGGTGAATTGCTGTTACATGGTGAAAAAACTTAGTTTTAAATGGTTGTAGATGGTAAAAAACCTACTTTTCTATATAGACAAAACGTGAGTTTCCTAGTCTGAATCGCACATTCTTTGGCCAATCTGTTCGTTCCAAGTGGGAAAAGTTTGTAGGAAGTTGACTTTTGATAAACACACAACTAGTGTTCCAGAAAGTGAATGGCTGTTACTTGGCGATTAAGCTTAGTTTTAAGTGGTTCTAGACGGTAACAAACATACTTTTCTGTATAGACAAAACGTGCATTTCCCACTCTCAATCGCACATTCTTTGGCGACTTCTGTTCGTTCCAAGCGGGAAAAGCTGGTATGAAGTTTACCTTGAACATAAACACATAGCTGGTGTTTTGCAAAGTGAATTACTGTTACTCGGTGAATAAGCTTAGTTTTAGATAGTTCTAGACGGTAAAAAGCATACCTTTCTATATAGACAAGACGTGCGTTTCCCAGTATGAATCGCACATTCTTTGGCGAATTCTGTTCGTTCCAAGCAGGAAAAGCTTGTAGGAAGTTGACTTTGAAGATAAACACACAGCTAGTGTTTCGCCAAGTGAATTGATGTTACTTGGCAAATAAGCTTAGTTTTAAGTCGTTCTAAATGGTAAAAAACATACTTCTCTATATACAAAAGACGGGCGTATCCAAGTATGAATCGCAAATTCTGTTCATTCAAAGCGGGAGAAGCTTGTAGGAGGATGACTTTGAAGATAAACAGACAACTAGTGTTTCACACACTGAATTGCTCTTACTTGGCGAATAAGCTTAGTTTTAAGTGGTTCTAGACAGTAAAAAGCGTCCGTTTCTACATAGATATAACGTGCGTTTCCCAGTCTGAATCGCACATTCTTTGGCGAATTCTATTCGTTCCAAGCGGGAAAAGATTTTAGGAGGTCGACATTGACGATAAACACACAGCTAGTGTTTCGCCAAGTGAATTGCCGTCACTTCTCGAATAAGCTTAGTTTTAAGGGGTTCTAGACGAGAAAAATCATTCTTTTCTATATAGACAAGATGTGCATTTCCCTTTCTGAATCAAACATTCTTTGGCGAATTCTGTTCGTTCCAAGCGGGAAAAGTTTGTAGTATGTTGACTTTGAAGATAAACACACAGCTACTGTTTCGCAAAGTGAATTGATGTTACTTGTCGAATTAAGCTTAAATTCAGAGGTTCTAGATGGTAAAAAGCATACTTTTCTAGACAGACAAAATATGTGTTTCCCAGTCTGAATCGGACATTCTTTGGCGAATTCTGTTCGTTCCAAGAGGGAAAAGCTTGTAGGAAGTTGACTTTGAAGACAAACACACAGCTAGTGTTTTGCAAAGTGAATTGCCGTGACTTGGCCAATAAGCTTCTTTATAAGTAGTTCTAGACGATTAAAAGCATACTTTTCTTTATAGACAAAACGTGCGTATTTAGTCAGAATAACACATTCTTTTTCGAATTCTGTTCATTCCAAGCGGGAGAAGCTTGTAGGAAGTTGACTTTAAGATAAACACACAGCTACAGTTTCCCATAATGAATTGATGTTACTTGGCAAATAAGCTTACTTTTAGGTGGTACTACACGGTACAAAGCATACTCTTGTATAAAGACAAAACATGCGTTTCCCTGTCTCAATGTCACATTCTTTGACGAATTCTGTTTGTTCTAAGCGGGAAAAGCTTGTGGGAATTTGACTTTGAAGATAAACACACATCTAGTGCTTCACAAAGTGAATTGTTGTTGGCAAATAAGCTTAGTTTTAATTCGTTCTAGACGATAAAAAGCATACTTTTCTATATAGAAAAGACGTGCTTGTCCCTGTTTGAATTGCACATTCTTTGGCGAATTCTGTTCGTTCCAAGCGGGAAAAGCTTGTATGAAGTTTACCTTGAACATAAAGACACAGCTAGCGTTTTGCAAAGTGAATTGCTGTTACATGGTGAAAAAACTTAGTTTTAAATGGTTGTAGATGGTAAAAAACCTACTTTTCTATATAGACAAAACGTGAGTTTCCTAGTCTGAATCGCACATTCTTTGGCCAATCTGTTCGTTCCAAGTGGGAAAAGTTTGTAGGAAGTTGACTTTTGATAAACACACAACTAGTGTTCCAGAAAGTGAATGGCTGTTACTTGGCGATTAAGCTTAGTTTTAAGTGGTTCTAGACGGTAACAAACATACTTTTCTGTATAGACCCAACGTGCATTTCCCACTCTCAATCGCACATTCTTTGGCGACTTCTGTTCGTTCCAAGCGGGAAAAGCTGGTATGAAGTTTACCTTGAACATAAACACATAGCTGGTGTTTTGCAAAGTGAATTACTGTTACTCGGTGAATAAGCTTAGTTTTAGATAGTTCTAGACGGTAAAAAGCATACCTTTCTATATAGACAAGACGTGCGTTTCCCAGTATGAATCGCACATTCTTTGGCGAATTCTGTTCGTTCCAAGCAGGAAAAGCTTGTAGGAAGTTGACTTTGAAGATAAACACACAGCTAGTGTTTCGCCAAGTGAATTGATGTTACTTGGCAAATAAGCTTAGTTTTAAGTCGTTCTAAATGGTAAAAAACATACTTCTCTATATACAAAAGACGGGCGTATCCAAGTATGAATCGCAAATTCTGTTCATTCAAAGCGGGAGAAGCTTGTAGGAGGATGACTTTGAAGATAAACAGACAACTAGTGTTTCACACACTGAATTGCTCTTACTTGGCGAATAAGCTTAGTTTTAAGTGGTTCTAGACAGTAAAAAGCGTCCGTTTCTACATAGACATAACGTGCGTTTCCCAGTCTGAATCGCACATTCTTTGGCGAATTCTATTCGTTCCAAGCGGGAAAAGATTTTAGGAGGTCGACATTGACGATAAACACACAGCTAGTGTTTCGCCAAGTGAATTGCCGTCACTTCTCGAATAAGCTTAGTTTTAAGGAGTTCTAGACGAGAAAAATCATTCTTTTCTATATAGACAAGATGTGCATTTCCCTTTCTGAATCAAACATTCTTTGGCGAATTCTGTTCGTTCCAAGCGGGAAAAGTTTGTAGTATGTTGACTTTGGAGATAAACACACAGCTACTGTTTCGCAAAGTGAATTGATGTTACTTGTCGAATTAAGCTTAAATTCAGAGGTTCTAGATGGTAAAAAGCATACTTTTCTAGACAGACAAAATATGTGTTTCCCAGTCTGAATCGGACATTCTTTGGCGAATTCTGTTCGTTCCAAGAGGGAAAAGCTTGTAGGAAGTTGACTTTGAAGACAAACACACAGCTAGTGTTTTGCAAAGTGAATTGCCGTGACTTGGCCGATAAGCTTCTTTATAAGTAGTTCTAGACGATTAAAAGCATACTTTTCTTTATAGACAAAACGTGCGTATTTAGTCAGAATAACACATTCTTTTTCGAATTCTGTTCAATCCAAGCGGGAGAAGCTTGTAGGAAGTTGACTTTAAGATAAACACACAGCTACAGTTTCCCATAATGAATTGATGTTACTTGGCAAATAAGCTTACTTTTAGGTGGTACTACACGGTACAAAGCATACTCTTGTATAAAGACAAAACATGCGTTTCCCTGTCTCAATGTCACATTCTTTGACGAATTCTGTTTGTTCTAAGCGGGAAAAGCTTGTGGGAATTTGACTTTGAAGATAAACACACATCTAGTGCTTCACAAAGTGAATTGTTGTTGGCAAATAAGCTTAGTTTTAATTGGTTCTAGACGGTAACAAACATACTTTTCTGTATAGACAAAACGTGCATTTCCCACTCTCAATCGCACATTCTTTGGCGACTTCTGTTCGTTCCAAGCGGGAAAGGCTTGTATGAAGTTTACCTTGAACATAAACACATAGCTGGTGTTTTGCAAAGTGAATTACTGTTACTCGGTGAATAAGCTTAGTTTTAGATAGTTCTAGACGGTAAAAAGCATACCTTTCTATATAGACAAGACGTGCGTTTCCCAGTATGAATCGCACATTCTTTGGCGAATTCTGTTCGTTCCAAGCAGGAAAAGCTTGTAGGAAGTTGACTTTGAAGATAAACACACAGCTAGTGTTTCGCCAAGTGAATTGATGTTACTTGGCAAATAAGCTTAGTTTTAAGTCGTTCTAAATGGTAAAAAACATACTTCTCTATATACAAAAGACGGGCGTATCCAAGTATGAATCGCAAATTCTGTTCATTCAAAGCGGGAGAAGCTTGTAGGAGGATGACTTTGAAGATAAACAGACAACTAGTGTTTCACACACTGAATTGCTCTTACTTGGCGAATAAGCTTAGTTTTAAGTGGTTCTAGACAGTAAAAAGCGTCCGTTTCTACATAGACATAACGTGCGTTTCCCAGTCTGAATCGCACATTCTTTGGCGAATTCTATTCGTTCCAAGCGGGAAAAGATTTTAGGAGGTCGACATTGACGATAAACACACAGCTAGTGTTTCGCCAAGTGAATTGCCGTCACTTCTCGAATAAGCTTAGTTTTAAGGGGTTCTAGACGAGAAAAATCATTCTTTTCTATATAGACAAGATGTGCATTTCCCTTTCTGAATCAAACATTCTTTGGCGAATTCTGTTCGTTCCAAGCGGGAAAAGTTTGTAGTATGTTGACTTTGAAGATAAACACACAGCTACTGTTTCGCAAAGTGAATTGATGTTACTTGTCGAATTAAGCTTAAATTCAGAGGTTCTAGATGGTAAAAAGCATACTTTTCTAGACAGACAAAATATGTGTTTCCCAGTCTGAATCGGACATTCTTTGGCGAATTCTGTTCGTTCCAAGAGGGAAAAGCTTGTAGGAAGTTGACTTTGAAGACAAACACACAGCTAGTGTTTTGCAAAGTGAATTGCCGTGACTTGGCCAATAAGCTTCTTTATAAGTAGTTCTAGACGATTAAAAGCATACTTTTCTTTATAGACAAAACGTGCGTATTTAGTCAGAATAACACATTCTTTTTCGAATTCTGTTCATTCCAAGCGGGAGAAGCTTGTAGGAAGTTGACTTTAAGATAAACGCACAGCTACAGTTTCCCATAATGAATTGATGTTACTTGGCAAATAAGCTTACTTTTAGGTGGTACTACACGGTACAAAGCATACTCTTGTATAAAGACAAAACATGCGTATCCCTGTCTCAATGTCACATTCTTTGACGAATTCTGTTTGTTCTAAGCGGGAAAACTTGTGGGAATTTGACTTTGAAGATAAACACACATCTAGTGCTTCACAAAGTGAATTGTTGTTGGCAAATAAGCTTAGTTTTAATTGGTTCTAGACGATAAAAAGCATACTTTTCTATATAGAAAAGACGTGCTTGTCCCTGTCTGAATTGCACATTCTTTGGCGAATTCTGTTCGTTCCAAGCGGGAAAAGCTTGTATGAAGTTTACCTTGAACATAAAGACACAGCTAGCGTTTTGCAAAGTGAATTGCTGTTACATGGTGAAAAAACTTAGTTTTAAATGGTTGTAGATGGTAAAAAACCTACTTTTCTATATAGACAAAACGTGAGTTTCCTAGTCTGAATCGCACATTCTTTGGCCAATCTGTTCGTTCCAAGTGGGAAAAGTTTGTAGGAAGTTGACTTTTGATAAACACACAACTAGTGTTCCAGAAAGTGAATGGCTGTTACTTGGCGATTAAGCTTAGTTTTAAGTGGTTCTAGACGGTAACAAACATACTTTTCTGTATAGACAAAACGTGCATTTCCCACTCTCAATCGCACATTCGTTGGCGACTTCTGTTCGTTCCAAGCGGGAAAAGCTTGTATGAAGTTTACCTTGAACATAAACACATAGCTGGTGTTTTGCAAAGTGAATTACTGTTACTCGGTGAATAAGCTTAGTTTTAGATAGTTCTAGACGGTAAAAAGCATACCTTTCTATATAGACAAGACGTGCGTTTCCCAGTATGAATCGCACATTCTTTGGCGAATTCTGTTCGTTCCAAGCAGGAAAAGCTTGTAGGAAGTTGACTTTGAAGATAAACACACAGCTAGTGTTTCGCCAAGTGAATTGATGTTACTTGGCAAATAAGCTTAGTTTTAAGTCGTTCTAAATGGTAAAAAACATACTTCTCTATATACAAAAGACAGGCGTATCCAAGTATGAATCGCAAATTCTGTTCATTCAAAGCAGGAGAAGCTTGTAGGAGGATGACTTTGAAGATAAAGAGACAACTAGTGTTTCACACACTGAATTGCTCTTACTTGGCGAATAAGCTTAGTTTTAAGTGGTTCTAGACAGTAAAAAGCGTCCGTTTCTACATAGACATAACGTGCGTTTCCCAGTCTGAATCGCACATTCTTTGGCGAATTCTATTCGTTCCAAGCGGGAAAAGATTTTAGGAGGTCGACATTGACGATAAACACACAGCTAGTGTTTCGCCAAGTGAATTGCCGTCACTTCTCGAATAAGCTTAGTTTTAAGGGGTTCTAGACGAGAAAAATCATTCTTTTCTATATAGACAAGATGTGCATTTCCCTTTCTGAATCAAACATTCTTTGGCGAATTCTGTTCGTTCCAAGCGGGAAAAGTTTGTAGTATGTTGACTTTGAAGATAAACACACAGCTACTGTTTCGCAAAGTGAATTGATGTTACTTGTCGAATTAAGCTTAAATTCAGAGGTTCTAGATGGTAAAAAGCATACTTTTCTAGACAGACAAAATATGTGTTTCCCAGTCTGAATCGGACATTCTTTGGCGAATTCTGTTCGTTCCAAGAGGGAAAAGCTTGTAGGAAGTTGACTTTGAAGACAAACACACAGCTAGTGTTTTGCAAAGTGAATTGCCGTGACTTGGCCAATAAGCTTCTTTATAAGTAGTTCTAGACGATTAAAAGCATACTTTTCTTTATAGACAAAACGTGCGTATTTAGTCAGAATAACACATTCTTTTTCGAATTCTGTTCATTCCAAGCGGGAGAAGCTTGTAGGAAGTTGACTTTAAGATAAACGCACAGCTACAGTTTCCCATAATGAATTGATGTTACTTGGCAAATAAGCTTACTTTTAGGTGGTACTACACGGTACAAAGCATACTCTTGTATAAAGACAAAACATGCGTATCCCTGTCTCAATGTCACATTCTTTGACGAATTCTGTTTGTTCTAAGCGGGAAAAGCTTGTGGGAATTTGACTTTGAAGATAAACACACATCTAGTGCTTCACAAAGTGAATTGTTGTTGGCAAATAAGCTTAGTTTTAATTGGTTCTAGACGATAAAAAGCATACTTTTCTATATAGAAAAGACGTGCTTGTCCCTGTCTGAATTGCACATTCTTTGGCGAATTCTGTTCGTTCCAAGCGGGAAAAGCTTGTATGAAGTTTACCTTGAACATAAAGACACAGCTAGCGTTTTGCAAGGTGAATTGCTGTTACATGGTGAAAAAACTTAGTTTTAAATGGTTGTAGATGGTAAAAAACCTACTTTTCTATATAGACAAAACGTGAGTTTCCTAGTCTGAATCGCACATTCTTTGGCCAATCTGTTCGTTCCAAGTGGGAAAAGTTTGTAGGAAGTTGACTTTTGATAAACACACAACTAGTGTTCCAGAAAGTGAATGGCTGTTACTTGGCGATTAAGCTTAGTTTTAAGTGGTTCTAGACGGTAACAAACATACTTTTCTGTATAGACAAAACGTGCATTTCCCACTCTCAATCGCACATTCTTTGGCGACTTCTGTTCGTTCCAAGCGGGAAAAGCTGGTATGAAGTTTACCTTGAACATAAACACATAGCTGGTGTTTTGCAAAGTGAATTACTGTTACTCGGTGAATAAGCTTAGTTTTAGATAGTTCTAGACGGTAAAAAGCATACCTTTCTATATAGACAAGACGTGCGTTTCCCAGTATGAATCGCACATTCTTTGGCGAATTCTGTTCGTTCCAAGCAGGAAAAGCTTGTAGGAAGTTGACTTTGAAGATAAACACACAGCTAGTGTTTCGCCAAGTGAATTGATGTTACTTGGCAAATAAGCTTAGTTTTAAGTCGTTCTAAATGGTAAAAAACATACTTCTCTATATACAAAAGACGGGCGTATCCAAGTATGAATCGCAAATTCTGTTCATTCAAAGCGGGAGAAGCTTGTAGGAGGATGACTTTGAAGATAAACAGACAACTAGTGTTTCACACACTGAATTGCTCTTACTTGGCGAATAAGCTTAGTTTTAAGTGGTTCTAGACAGTAAAAAGCGTCCGTTTCTACATAGATATAACGTGCGTTTCCCAGTCTGAATCGCACATTCTTTGGCGAATTCTATTCGTTCCAAGCGGGAAAAGATTTTAGGAGGTCGACATTGACGATAAACACACAGCTAGTGTTTCGCCAAGTGAATTGCCGTCACTTCTCGAATAAGCTTAGTTTTAAGGGGTTCTAGACGAGAAAAATCATTCTTTTCTATATAGACAAGATGTGCATTTCCCTTTCTGAATCAAACATTCTTTGGCGAATTCTGTTCGTTCCAAGCGGGAAAAGTTTGTAGTATGTTGACTTTGAAGATAAACACACAGCTACTGTTTCGCAAAGTGAATTGATGTTACTTGTCGAATTAAGCTTAAATTCAGAGGTTCTAGATGGTAAAAAGCATACTTTTCTAGACAGACAAAATATGTGTTTCCCAGTCTGAATCGGACATTCTTTGGCGAATTCTGTTCGTTCCAAGAGGGAAAAGCTTGTAGGAAGTTGACTTTGAAGACAAACACACAGCTAGTGTTTTGCAAAGTGAATTGCCGTGACTTGGCCAATAAGCTTCTTTATAAGTAGTTCTAGACGATTAAAAGCATACTTTTCTTTATAGACAAAACGTGCGTATTTAGTCAGAATAACACATTCTTTTTCGAATTCTGTTCATTCCAAGCGGGAGAAGCTTGTAGGAAGTTGACTTTAAGATAAACACACAGCTACAGTTTCCCATAATGAATTGATGTTACTTGGCAAATAAGCTTACTTTTAGGTGGTACTACACGGTACAAAGCATACTCTTGTATAAAGACAAAACATGCGTTTCCCTGTCTCAATGTCACATTCTTTGACGAATTCTGTTTGTTCTAAGCGGGAAAAGCTTGTGGGAATTTGACTTTGAAGATAAACACACATCTAGTGCTTCACAAAGTGAATTGTTGTTGGCAAATAAGCTTAGTTTTAATTCGTTCTAGACGATAAAAAGCATACTTTTCTATATAGAAAAGACGTGCTTGTCCCTGTTTGAATTGCACATTCTTTGGCGAATTCTGTTCGTTCCAAGCGGGAAAAGCTTGTATGAAGTTTACCTTGAACATAAAGACACAGCTAGCGTTTTGCAAAGTGAATTGCTGTTACATGGTGAAAAAACTTAGTTTTAAATGGTTGTAGATGGTAAAAAACCTACTTTTCTATATAGACAAAACGTGAGTTTCCTAGTCTGAATCGCACATTCTTTGGCCAATCTGTTCGTTCCAAGTGGGAAAAGTTTGTAGGAAGTTGACTTTTGATAAACACACAACTAGTGTTCCAGAAAGTGAATGGCTGTTACTTGGCGATTAAGCTTAGTTTTAAGTGGTTCTAGACGGTAACAAACATACTTTTCTGTATAGACCCAACGTGCATTTCCCACTCTCAATCGCACATTCTTTGGCGACTTCTGTTCGTTCCAAGCGGGAAAAGCTGGTATGAAGTTTACCTTGAACATAAACACATAGCTGGTGTTTTGCAAAGTGAATTACTGTTACTCGGTGAATAAGCTTAGTTTTAGATAGTTCTAGACGGTAAAAAGCATACCTTTCTATATAGACAAGACGTGCGTTTCCCAGTATGAATCGCACATTCTTTGGCGAATTCTGTTCGTTCCAAGCAGGAAAAGCTTGTAGGAAGTTGACTTTGAAGATAAACACACAGCTAGTGTTTCGCCAAGTGAATTGATGTTACTTGGCAAATAAGCTTAGTTTTAAGTCGTTCTAAATGGTAAAAAACATACTTCTCTATATACAAAAGACGGGCGTATCCAAGTATGAATCGCAAATTCTGTTCATTCAAAGCGGGAGAAGCTTGTAGGAGGATGACTTTGAAGATAAACAGACAACTAGTGTTTCACACACTGAATTGCTCTTACTTGGCGAATAAGCTTAGTTTTAAGTGGTTCTAGACAGTAAAAAGCGTCCGTTTCTACATAGACATAACGTGCGTTTCCCAGTCTGAATCGCACATTCTTTGGCGAATTCTATTCGTTCCAAGCGGGAAAAGATTTTAGGAGGTCGACATTGACGATAAACACACAGCTAGTGTTTCGCCAAGTGAATTGCCGTCACTTCTCGAATAAGCTTAGTTTTAAGGAGTTCTAGACGAGAAAAATCATTCTTTTCTATATAGACAAGATGTGCATTTCCCTTTCTGAATCAAACATTCTTTGGCGAATTCTGTTCGTTCCAAGCGGGAAAAGTTTGTAGTATGTTGACTTTGGAGATAAACACACAGCTACTGTTTCGCAAAGTGAATTGATGTTACTTGTCGAATTAAGCTTAAATTCAGAGGTTCTAGATGGTAAAAAGCATACTTTTCTAGACAGACAAAATATGTGTTTCCCAGTCTGAATCGGACATTCTTTGGCGAATTCTGTTCGTTCCAAGAGGGAAAAGCTTGTAGGAAGTTGACTTTGAAGACAAACACACAGCTAGTGTTTTGCAAAGTGAATTGCCGTGACTTGGCCGATAAGCTTCTTTATAAGTAGTTCTAGACGATTAAAAGCATACTTTTCTTTATAGACAAAACGTGCGTATTTAGTCAGAATAACACATTCTTTTTCGAATTCTGTTCAATCCAAGCGGGAGAAGCTTGTAGGAAGTTGACTTTAAGATAAACACACAGCTACAGTTTCCCATAATGAATTGATGTTACTTGGCAAATAAGCTTACTTTTAGGTGGTACTACACGGTACAAAGCATACTCTTGTATAAAGACAAAACATGCGTTTCCCTGTCTCAATGTCACATTCTTTGACGAATTCTGTTTGTTCTAAGCGGGAAAAGCTTGTGGGAATTTGACTTTGAAGATAAACACACATCTAGTGCTTCACAAAGTGAATTGTTGTTGGCAAATAAGCTTAGTTTTAATTGGTTCTAGACGGTAACAAACATACTTTTCTGTATAGACAAAACGTGCATTTCCCACTCTCAATCGCACATTCTTTGGCGACTTCTGTTCGTTCCAAGCGGGAAAGGCTTGTATGAAGTTTACCTTGAACATAAACACATAGCTGGTGTTTTGCAAAGTGAATTACTGTTACTCGGTGAATAAGCTTAGTTTTAGATAGTTCTAGACGGTAAAAAGCATACCTTTCTATATAGACAAGACGTGCGTTTCCCAGTATGAATCGCACATTCTTTGGCGAATTCTGTTCGTTCCAAGCAGGAAAAGCTTGTAGGAAGTTGACTTTGAAGATAAACACACAGCTAGTGTTTCGCCAAGTGAATTGATGTTACTTGGCAAATAAGCTTAGTTTTAAGTCGTTCTAAATGGTAAAAAACATACTTCTCTATATACAAAAGACGGGCGTATCCAAGTATGAATCGCAAATTCTGTTCATTCAAAGCGGGAGAAGCTTGTAGGAGGATGACTTTGAAGATAAACAGACAACTAGTGTTTCACACACTGAATTGCTCTTACTTGGCGAATAAGCTTAGTTTTAAGTGGTTCTAGACAGTAAAAAGCGTCCGTTTCTACATAGACATAACGTGCGTTTCCCAGTCTGAATCGCACATTCTTTGGCGAATTCTATTCGTTCCAAGCGGGAAAAGATTTTAGGAGGTCGACATTGACGATAAACACACAGCTAGTGTTTCGCCAAGTGAATTGCCGTCACTTCTCGAATAAGCTTAGTTTTAAGGGGTTCTAGACGAGAAAAATCATTCTTTTCTATATAGACAAGATGTGCATTTCCCTTTCTGAATCAAACATTCTTTGGCGAATTCTGTTCGTTCCAAGCGGGAAAAGTTTGTAGTATGTTGACTTTGAAGATAAACACACAGCTACTGTTTCGCAAAGTGAATTGATGTTACTTGTCGAATTAAGCTTAAATTCAGAGGTTCTAGATGGTAAAAAGCATACTTTTCTAGACAGACAAAATATGTGTTTCCCAGTCTGAATCGGACATTCTTTGGCGAATTCTGTTCGTTCCAAGAGGGAAAAGCTTGTAGGAAGTTGACTTTGAAGACAAACACACAGCTAGTGTTTTGCAAAGTGAATTGCCGTGACTTGGCCAATAAGCTTCTTTATAAGTAGTTCTAGACGATTAAAAGCATACTTTTCTTTATAGACAAAACGTGCGTATTTAGTCAGAATAACACATTCTTTTTCGAATTCTGTTCATTCCAAGCGGGAGAAGCTTGTAGGAAGTTGACTTTAAGATAAACGCACAGCTACAGTTTCCCATAATGAATTGATGTTACTTGGCAAATAAGCTTACTTTTAGGTGGTACTACACGGTACAAAGCATACTCTTGTATAAAGACAAAACATGCGTATCCCTGTCTCAATGTCACATTCTTTGACGAATTCTGTTTGTTCTAAGCGGGAAAACTTGTGGGAATTTGACTTTGAAGATAAACACACATCTAGTGCTTCACAAAGTGAATTGTTGTTGGCAAATAAGCTTAGTTTTAATTGGTTCTAGACGATAAAAAGCATACTTTTCTATATAGAAAAGACGTGCTTGTCCCTGTCTGAATTGCACATTCTTTGGCGAATTCTGTTCGTTCCAAGCGGGAAAAGCTTGTATGAAGTTTACCTTGAACATAAACACATAGCTGGTGTTTTGCAAAGTGAATTACTGTTACTCGGTGAATAAGCTTAGTTTTAGATAGTTCTAGACGGTAAAAAGCATACCTTTCTATATAGACAAGACGTGCGTTTCCCAGTATGAATCGCACATTCTTTGGCGAATTCTGTTCGTTCCAAGCAGGAAAAGCTTGTAGGAAGTTGACTTTGAAGATAAACACACAGCTAGTGTTTCGCCAAGTGAATTGATGTTACTTGGCAAATAAGCTTAGTTTTAAGTCGTTCTAAATGGTAAAAAACATACTTCTCTATATACAAAAGACAGGCGTATCCAAGTATGAATCGCAAATTCTGTTCATTCAAAGCAGGAGAAGCTTGTAGGAGGATGACTTTGAAGATAAAGAGACAACTAGTGTTTCACACACTGAATTGCTCTTACTTGGCGAATAAGCTTAGTTTTAAGTGGTTCTAGACAGTAAAAAGCGTCCGTTTCTACATAGACATAACGTGCGTTTCCCAGTCTGAATCGCACATTCTTTGGCGAATTCTATTCGTTCCAAGCGGGAAAAGATTTTAGGAGGTCGACATTGACGATAAACACACAGCTAGTGTTTCGCCAAGTGAATTGCCGTCACTTCTCGAATAAGCTTAGTTTTAAGGGGTTCTAGACGAGAAAAATCATTCTTTTCTATATAGACAAGATGTGCATTTCCCTTTCTGAATCAAACATTCTTTGGCGAATTCTGTTCGTTCCAAGCGGGAAAAGTTTGTAGTATGTTGACTTTGAAGATAAACACACAGCTACTGTTTCGCAAAGTGAATTGATGTTACTTGTCGAATTAAGCTTAAATTCAGAGGTTCTAGATGGTAAAAAGCATACTTTTCTAGACAGACAAAATATGTGTTTCCCAGTCTGAATCGGACATTCTTTGGCGAATTCTGTTCGTTCCAAGAGGGAAAAGCTTGTAGGAAGTTGACTTTGAAGACAAACACACAGCTAGTGTTTTGCAAAGTGAATTGCCGTGACTTGGCCAATAAGCTTCTTTATAAGTAGTTCTAGACGATTAAAAGCATACTTTTCTTTATAGACAAAACGTGCGTATTTAGTCAGAATAACACATTCTTTTTCGAATTCTGTTCATTCCAAGCGGGAGAAGCTTGTAGGAAGTTGACTTTAAGATAAACGCACAGCTACAGTTTCCCATAATGAATTGATGTTACTTGGCAAATAAGCTTACTTTTAGGTGGTACTACACGGTACAAAGCATACTCTTGTATAAAGACAAAACATGCGTATCCCTGTCTCAATGTCACATTCTTTGACGAATTCTGTTTGTTCTAAGCGGGAAAAGCTTGTGGGAATTTGACTTTGAAGATAAACACACATCTAGTGCTTCACAAAGTGAATTGTTGTTGGCAAATAAGCTTAGTTTTAATTGGTTCTAGACGATAAAAAGCATACTTTTCTATATAGAAAAGACGTGCTTGTCCCTGTCTGAATTGCACATTCTTTGGCGAATTCTGTTCGTTCCAAGCGGGAAAAGCTTGTATGAAGTTTACCTTGAACATAAAGACACAGCTAGCGTTTTGCAAAGTGAATTGCTGTTACATGGTGAAAAAACTTAGTTTTAAATGGTTGTAGATGGTAAAAAACCTACTTTTCTATATAGACAAAACGTGAGTTTCCTAGTCTGAATCGCACATTCTTTGGCCAATCTGTTCGTTCCAAGTGGGAAAAGTTTGTAGGAAGTTGACTTTTGATAAACACACAACTAGTGTTCCAGAAAGTGAATGGCTGTTACTTGGCGATTAAGCTTAGTTTTAAGTGGTTCTAGACGGTAACAAACATACTTTTCTGTATAGACAAAACGTGCATTTCCCACTCTCAATCGCACATTCGTTGGCGACTTCTGTTCGTTCCAAGCGGGAAAAGCTTGTATGGAGTTTACCTTGAACATAAACACATAGCTGGTGTTTTGCAAAGTGAATTACTGTTACTCGGTGAATAAGCTTAGTTTTAGATAGTTCTAGACGGTAAAAAGCATACCTTTCTATATAGACAAGACGTGCGTTTCCCAGTATGAATCGCACATTCTTTGGCGAATTCTGTTCGTTCCAAGCAGGAAAAGCTTGTAGGAAGTTGACTTTGAAGATAAACACACAGCTAGTGTTTCGCCAAGTGAATTGATGTTACTTGGCAAATAAGCTTAGTTTTAAGTCGTTCTAAATGGTAAAAAACATACTTCTCTATATACAAAAGACGGGCGTATCCAAGTATGAATCGCAAATTCTGTTCATTCAAAGCGGGAGAAGCTTGTAGGAGGATGACATTGAAGATAAAGAGACAACTAGTGTTTCACACACTGAATTGCTCTTACTTGGTGAATAAGCTTAGTTTTAAGTGGTTCTAGACAGTAAAAAGCATACTTTTCTATATAGAAAAGACGTGCTTGTCCCTGTCTGAATTGCACATTCTTTGGCGAATTCTGTTCGTTCCAAGCGGGAAAAGCTTGTATGAAGTTTACCTTGAACATAAAGACACAGCTAGCGTTTTGCAAGGTGAATTGCTGTTACATGGTGAAAAAACTTAGTTTTAAATGGTTGTAGATGGTAAAAAACCTACTTTTCTATATAGACAAAACGTGAGTTTCCTAGTCTGAATCGCACATTCTTTGGCCAATCTGTTCGTTCCAAGTGGGAAAAGAATGTAGGAAGTTGACTTTTGATAAACACACAACTAGTGTTCCAGAAAGTGAATGGCTGTTACTTGGCGATTAAGCTTAGTTTTAAGTGGTTCTAGACGGTAACAAACATACTTTTCTGTATAGACAAAACGTGCATTTCCCACTCTCAATCGCACATTCTTTGGCGACTTCTGTTCGTTCCAAGCGGGAAAAGCTTGTATGAAGTTTACCTTGAACATAAACACATAGCTGGTGTTTTGCAAAGTGAATTACTGTTACTCGATGAGTAAGCTTAGTTTTAGATAGTTCTAGACGGTAAAAAGCATACCTTTCTATATAGACAAGACGTGCGTTTCCCAGTATGAATCGCACATTCTTTGGCGAATTCTGTTCGTTCCAAGCAGGAAAAGCTTGTAGGAAGTTGACTTTGAAGATAAACACACAGCTAGTGTTTCGCCAAGTGAATTGATGTTACTTGGCAAATAAGCTTAGTTTTAAGTCGTTCTAAATGGTAAAAAACATACTTCTCTATATACAAAAGACGGGCGTATCCAAGTATGAATCGCAAATTCTGTTCATTCAAAGCGGGAGAAGCTTGTAGGAGGATGACTTTGAAGATAAAGAGACAACTAGTGTTTCACACACTGAATTGCTCTTACTTGGCGAATAAGCTTAGTTTTAAGTGGTTCTAGACAGTAAAAAGCATACTTTTCTATATAGAAAAGACGTGCTTGTCCCTGTCTGAATTGCACATTCTTTGGCGAATTCTGTTCGTTCCAAGCGGGAAAAGCTTGTATGAAGTTTACCTTGAACATAAAGACACAGCTAGCGTTTTGCAAGGTGAATTGCTGTTACATGGTGAAAAAACTTAGTTTTAAATGGTTGTAGATGGTAAAAAACCTACTTTTCTATATAGACAAAACGTGAGTTTCCTAGTCTGAATCGCACATTCTTTGGCCAATCTGTTCGTTCCAAGTGGGAAAAGTTTGTAGGAAGTTGACTTTTGATAAACACACAACTAGTGTTCCAGAAAGTGAATGGCTGTTACTTGGCGATTAAGCTTAGTTTTAAGTGGTTCTAGACGGTAACAAACATACTTTTCTGTATAGACAAAACGTGCATTTCCCACTCTCAATCGCACATTCTTTGGCGACTTCTGTTCGTTCCAAGCGGGAAAAGCTTGTATGAAGTTTACCTTGAACATAAACACATAGCTGGTGTTTTGCAAAGTGAATTACTGTTACTCGGTGAATAAGCTTAGTTTTAGATAGTTCTAGACGGTAAAAAGCATACCTTTCTATATAGACAAGACGTGCGTTTCCCAGTATGAATCGCACATTCTTTGGCGAATTCTGTTCGTTCCAAGCAGGAAAAGCTTGTAGGAAGTTGACTTTGAAGATAAACACACAGCTAGTGTTTCGCCAAGTGAATTGATGTTACTTGGCAAATAAGCTTAGTTTTAAGTCGTTCTAAATGGTAAAAAACATACTTCTCTATATACAAAAGACGGGCGTATCCAAGTATGAATCGCAAATTCTGTTCATTCAAAGCAGGAGAAGCTTGTAGGAGGATGACTTTGAAGATAAAGAGACAACTAGTGTTTCACACACTGAATTGCTCTTACTTGGCGAATAAGCTTAGTTTTAAGTGGTTCTAGACAGTAAAAAGCGTCCGTTTCTACATAGACATAACGTGCGTTTCCCAGTCTGAATCGCACATTCTTTGGCGAATTCTATTCGTTCCAAGCGGGAAAAGATTTTAGGAGGTCGACAGTGACGATAAACACACAGCTAGTGTTTCGCCAAGTGAATTGCCGTCACTTCTCGAATAAGCTTAGTTTTAAGGGGTTCTAGACGAGAAAAATCATTCTTTTCTATATAGACAAGATGTGCATTTCCCTTTCTGAATCAAACATTCTTTGGCGAATTCTGTTCGTTCCAAGCGGGAAAAGTTTGTAGTATGTTGACTTTGAAGATAAACACACAGCTACTGTTTCGCAAAGTGAATTGATGTTACTTGTCGAATTAAGCTTAAATTCAGAGGTTCTAGATGGTAAAAAGCATACTTTTCTAGACAGACAAAATATGTGTTTCCCAGTCTGAATCGGACATTCTTTGGCGAATTCTGTTCGTTCCAAGAGGGAAAAGCTTGTAGGAAGTTGACTTTGAAGACAAACACACAGCTAGTGTTTTGCAAAGTGAATTGCCGTGACTTGGCCAATAAGCTTCTTTATAAGTAGTTCTAGACGATTAAAAGCATACTTTTCTTTATAGACAAAACGTGCGTATTTAGTCAGAATAACACATTCTTTTTCGAATTCTGTTCATTCCAAGCGGGAGAAGCTTGTAGGAAGTTGACTTTAAGATAAACGCACAGCTACAGTTTCCCATAATGAATTGATGTTACTTGGCAAATAAGCTTACTTTTAGGTGGTACTACACGGTACAAAGCATACTCTTGTATAAAGACAAAACATGCGTATCCCTGTCTCAATGTCACATTCTTTGACGAATTCTGTTTGTTCTAAGCGGGAAAAGCTTGTGGGAATTTGACTTTGAAGATAAACACACATCTAGTGCTTCACAAAGTGAATTGTTGTTGGCAAATAAGCTTAGTTTTAATTGGTTCTAGACGATAAAAAGCATACTTTTCTATATAGAAAAGACGTGCTTGTCCCTGTCTGAATTGCACATTCTTTGGCGAATTCTGTTCGTTCCAAGCGGGAAAAGCTTGTATGAAGTTTACCTTGAACATAAAGACACAGCTAGCGTTTTGCAAAGTGAATTGCTGTTACATGGTGAAAAAACTTAGTTTTAAATGGTTGTAGATGGTAAAAAACCTACTTTTCTATATAGACAAAACGTGAGTTTCCTAGTCTGAATCGCACATTCTTTGGCCAATCTGTTCGTTCCAAGTGGGAAAAGTTTGTAGGAAGTTGACTTTTGATAAACACACAACTAGTGTTCCAGAAAGTGAATGGCTGTTACTTGGGGATTAAGCTTAGTTTTAAGTGGTTCTAGACGGTAACAAACATACTTTTCTGTATAGACAAAACGTGCATTTCCCACTCTCAATCGCACATTCGTTGGCGACTTCTGTTCGTTCCAAGCGGGAAAAGCTTGTATGAAGTTTACCTTGAACATAAACACATAGCTGGTGTTTTGCAAAGTGAATTACTGTTACTCGGTGAATAAGCTTAGTTTTAGATAGTTCTAGACGGTAAAAAGCATACCTTTCTATACAGACAAGACGTGCGTTTCCCAGTATGAATCGCACATTCTTTGGCGAATTCTGTTCGTTCCAAGCAGGAAAAGCTTGTAGGAAGTTGACTTTGAAGATAAACACACAGCTAGTGTTTCACCAAGTGAATTGATGTTACTTGGCAAATAAGCTTAGTTTTAAGTCGTTCTAAATGGTAAAAAACATACTTCTCTATATACAAAAGACGGGCGTATCCAAGTATGAATCGCAAATTCTGTTCATTCAAAGCGGGAGAAGCTTGTAGGAGGATGACATTGAAGATAAAGAGACAACTAGTGTTTCACACACTGAATTGCTCTTACTTGGCGAATAAGCTTAGTTTTAAGTGGTTCTAGACAGTTAAAAGCATACTTTTCTATATAGAAAAGACGTGCTTGTCCCTGTCTGAATTGCACATTCTTTGGCGAATTCTGTTCGTTCCAAGCGGGAAAAGCTTGTATGAAGTTTACCTTGAACATAAAGACACAGCTAGCGTTTTGCAAGGTGAATTGCTGTTACATGGTGAAAAAACTTAGTTTTAAATGGTTGTAGATGGTAAAAAACCTACTTTTCTATATAGACAAAACGTGAGTTTCCTAGTCTGAATCGCACATTCTTTGGCCAATCTGTTCGTTCCAAGTGGGAAAAGTTTGTAGGAAGTTGACTTTTGATAAACACACAACTAGTGTTCCAGAAAGTGAATGGCTGTTACTTGGCGATTAAGCTTAGTTTTAAGTGGTTCTAGACGGTAACAAACATACTTTTCTGTATAGACAAAACGTGCATTTCCCACTCTCAATCGCACATTTTTTGGCGACTTCTGTTCGTTCCAAGCGGGAAAAGCTTGTATGAAGTTTACCTTGAACATAAACACATAGCTGGTGTTTTGCAAAGTGAATTACTGTTACTCGATGAGTAAGCTTAGTTTTAGATAGTTCTAGACGGTAAAAAGCATACCTTTCTATATAGACAAGACGTGCGTTTCCCAGTATGAATCGCACATTCTTTGGCGAATTCTGTTCATTCCAAGCAGGAAAAGCTTGTAGGAAGTTGACTTTGAAGATAAACACACAGCTAGTGTTTCGCCAAGTGAATTGATGTTACTTGGCAAATAAGCTTAGTTTTAAGTCGTTCTAAATGGTAAAAAACATACTTCTCTATATACAAAAGACGGGCGTATCCAAGTATGAATCGCAAATTCTGTTCATTCAAAGCGGGAGAAGCTTGTAGGAGGATGACTTTGAAGATAAAGAGACAACTAGTGTTTCACACACTGAATTGCTCTTACTTGGCGAATAAGCTTAGTTTTAAGTGGTTCTAGACAGTAAAAAGCATACTTTTCTATATAGAAAAGACGTGCTTGTCCCTGTCTGAATTGCACATTCTTTGGCGAATTCTGTTCGTTCCAAGCGGGAAAAGCTTGTATGAAGTTTACCTTGAACATAAAGACACAGCTAGCGTTTTGCAAGGTGAATTGCTGTTACATGGTGAAGAAACTTAGTTTTAAATGGTTGTAGATGGTAAAAAACCTACCTTTCTATATAGACAAAACGTGAGTTTCCTAGTCTGAATCGCACATTCTTTGGCCAATCTGTTCGTTCCAAGTGGGAAAAGTTTGTAGGAAGTTGACTTTTGATAAACACACAACTAGTGTTCCAGAAAGTGAATGGCTGTTACTTGGCGATTAAGCTTAGTTTTAAGTGGTTCTAGACAGTAACAAACATACTTTTCTGTATAGACAAAACGTGCATTTCCCACTCTCAATCGCACATTCTTTGGCGACTTCTGTTCGTTCCAAGCGGGAAAAGCTTGTATGAAGTTTACCTTGAACATAAACACATAGCTGGTGTTTTGCAAAGTGAATTATTGTTACTCGGTGAATAAGCTTAGTTTTAGATAGTTCTAGACGGTAAAAAGCATACCTTTCTATATAGACAAGACGTGCGTTTCCCAGTATGAATCGCACATTCTTTGGCGAATTCTGTTCGTTCCAAGCAGGAAAAGCTTGTAGGAAGTTGACTTTGAAGATAAACACACAGCTAGTGTTTCACCAAGTGAATTGATGTTACTTGGCAAATAAGCTTAGTTTTAAGTCGTTCTAAATGGTAAAAAACATACTTCTCTATATACAAAAGACGGGCGTATCCAAGTATGAATCGCAAATTCTGTTCATTCAAAGCGGGAGAAGCTTGTAGGAGGATGACTTTGAAGATAAAGAGACAACTAGTGTTTCACACACTGAATTGCTCTTACTTGGCGAATAAGCTTAGTTTTAAGTGGTTCTAGACAGTAAAAAGCGTCCGTTTCTACATAGACATAACGTGCATTTCCCAGTCTGAATCGCACATTCTTTGGCGAATTCTATTCGTTCCAAGCGGGAAAAGATTTTAGGAGGTCGACATTGACGATAAACACACAGCTAGTGTTTCGCCAAGTGAATTGCCGTCACTTCTCGTATAAGCTTAGTTTTAAGGAGTTCTAGACGAGAAAAATCATTCTTTTCTATATAGACAAGATGTGCATTTCCCTTTCTGAATCAAACATTCTTTGGCGTATTCTGTTCGTTCCAAGCGGGAAAAGTTTGTAGTATGTTGACTTTGAAGATAAACACACAGCTACTGTTTCGCAAAGTGAATTGATGTTACTTGTCGAATTAAGCTTAAATTCAGAGGTTCTAGATGGTAAAAAGCATACTTTTCTAGACAGACAAAATATGTGTTTCCCGGTCTGAATCGGACATTCTTTGGCGAATTCTGTTCGTTCCAAGAGGGAAAAGCTTGTAGGAAGTTGACTTTGAAGACAAACACACAGCTAGTGTTTTGCAAAGTGAATTGCCGTGACTTGGCCAATAAGCTTCTTTATAAGTAGTTCTAGACGATTAAAAGCATACTTTTCTTTATAGACAAAACGTGCGTATTTAGTCAGAATAACACATTCTTTTTCGAATTCTGTTCATTCCAAGCGGGAGAAGCTTGTAGGAAGTTGACTTTAAGATAAACACACAGCTACAGTTTCCCATAATGAATTGATGTTACTTGGCAAATAAGCTTACTTTTAGGTGGTACTACACGGTACAAAGCATACTCTTGTATAAAGACAAAACATGCGTATCCCTGTCTCAATGTCACATTCTTTGACGAATTCTGTTTGTTCTAAGCGGGAAAAGCTTGTGGGAATTTGACTTTGAAGATAAACACACATCTAGTGCTTCACAAAGTGAATTGTTGTTGGCAAATAAGCTTAGTTTTAATTGGTTCTAGACGATAAAAAGCATACTTTTCTATATAGAAAAGACGTGCTTGTCCCTGTCTGAATTGCACATTCTTTGGCGAATTCTGTTCGTTCCAAGCGGGAAAAGCTTGTATGAAGTTTACCTTGAACATAAAGACACAGCTAGTGTTTTGCAAAGTGAATTGCTGTTACATGGTGAAAAAACTTAGTTTTAAATGGTTGTAGATGGTAAAAAACCTACTTTTCTATATAGACAAAACGTGAGTTTCCTAGTCTGAATCGCACATTCTTTGGCCAATCTGTTCGTTCCAAGTGGGAAAAGTTTGTAGGAAGTTGACTTTTGATAAACACACAACAAGTGTTCCAGAAAGTGAATGGCTGTTACTTGGCGATTAAGCTTAGTTTTAAGTGGTTCTAGACGGTAACAAACATACTTTTCTGTATAGACAAAACGTGCATTTCCCACTCTCAATCGCACATTCGTTGGCGACTTCTGTTCGTTCCAAGCGGGAAAAGCTTGTATGAAGTTTACCTTGAACATAAACACATAGCTGGTGTTTTGCAAAGTGAATTACTGTTACTCGGTGAATAAGCTTAGTTTTAGATAGTTCTAGACGGTAAAAAGCATACCTTTCTATATAGAAAAGACGTGCGTTTCCCAGTATGAATCGCACATTCTTTGGCGAATTCTGTTCGTTCCAAGCAGGAAAAGCTTGTAGGAAGTTGACTTTGAAGATAAACACACAGCTAGTGTTTCGCCAAGTGAATTGATGTTACTTGGCAAATAAGCTTAGTTTTAAGTCGTTCTAAATGGTAAAAAACATACTTCTCTATATACAAAAGACGGGCGTATCCAAGTATGAATCGCAAATTCTGTTCATTCAAAGCGGGAGAAGCTTGTAGGAGGATGACTTTGAAGATAAAGAGACAACTAGTGTTTCACACACTGAATTGCTCTTACTTGGCGAATAAGCTTAGTTTTAAGTGGTTCTAGACAGTAAAAAGCGTCCGTTTCTACATAGACATAACGTGCGTTTCCCAGTCTGAATCGCACATTCTTTGGCGAATTCTATTCGTTCCAAGCGGGAAAAGATTTTAGGAGGTCGACAGTGACGATAAACACACAGCTAGTGTTTTGCCAAGTGAATTGCCGTCACTTCTCGAATAAGCTTAGTTTTAAGGGGTTCTAGACGAGAAAAATCATTCTTTTCTATATAGACAAGATGTGCATTTCCCTTTCTGAATCAAACATTCTTTGGCGAATTCTGTTCGTTCCAAGAGGGAAAAGTTTGTAGTATGTTGACTTTGAAGATAAACACACAGCTACTGTTTCGCAAAGTGAATTGATGTTACTTGTCGAATTAAGCTTAAATTCAGAGGTTCTAGATGGTAAAATGCATACTTTTCTAGACAGACAAAATATGTGTTTCCCAGTCTGAATCGGACATTCTTTGGCGAATTCTGTTCGTTCCAAGAGGGAAAAGCTTGTAGGAAGTTGACTTTGAAGACAAACACACAGCTAGTGTTTTGCAAAGTGAATTGCCGTGACTTGGCCAATAAGCTTCTTTATAAGTAGTTCTAGACGATTAAAAGCATACTTTTCTTTATAGACAAAACGTGCGTATTTAGTCAGAATAACACATTCTTTTTCGAATTCTGTTCATAACAAGCGGGAGAAGCTTGTAGGAAGTTGACTTTAAGATAAACACACAGCTACAGTTTCCCATAATGAATTGATGTTACTTGGCAAATAAGCTTACTTTTAGGTGGTACTACACGGTACAAAGCATACTCTTGTATAAAGACAAAACATGCGTATCCCTGTCTCAATGTCACATTCTTTGACGAATTCTGTTTGTTCTAAGCGGGAAAAGCTTGTGGGAATTTGACTTTGAAGATAAACACACATCTAGTGCTTCACAAAGTGAATTGTTGTTGGCAAATAAGCTTAGTTTTAATTGGTTCTAGACGATAAAAAGCATACTTTTCTATATAGAAAAGACGTGCTTGTCCCTGTCTGAATTGCACATTCTTTGGCGAATTCTGTTCGTTCCAAGCGGGAAAAGCTTGTATGAAGTTTACCTTGAACATAAAGACACAGCTAGCGTTTTGCAAAGTGAATTGCTGTTACATGGTGAAAAAACTTAGTTTTAAATGGTTGTAGATGGTAAAAAACCTACTTTTCTATATAGACAAAACGTGAGTTTCCTAGTCTGAATCGCACATTCTTTGGCCAATCTGTTCGTTCCAAGTGGGAAAAGTTTGTAGGAAGTTGACTTTTGATAAACACACAACTAGTGTTCCAGAAAGTGAATGGCTGTTACTTGGCGATTAAGCTTAGTTTTAAGTGGTTCTAGACGGTAACAAACATACTTTTCTGTATAGACAAAACGTGCATTTCCCACTCTCAATCGCACATTCGTTGGCGACTTCTGTTCGTTCCAAGCGGGAAAAGCTTGTATGAAGTTTACCTTGAACATAAACACATAGCTGGTGTTTTGCAAAGTGAATTACTGTTACTCGGTGAATAAGCTTAGTTTTAGATAGTTCTAGACGGTAAAAAGCATACCTTTCTATACAGACAAGACGTGCGTTTCCCAGTATGAATCGCACATTCTTTGGCGAATTCTGTTCGTTCCAAGCAGGAAAAGCTTGTAGGAAGTTGACTTTGAAGATAAACACACAGCTAGTGTTTCACCAAGTGAATTGATGTTACTTGGCAAATAAGCTTAGTTTTAAGTCGTTCTAAATGGTAAAAAACATACTTCTCTATATACAAAAGACGGGCGTATCCAAGTATGAATCGCAAATTCTGTTCATTCAAAGCGGGAGAAGCTTGTAGGAGGATGACATTGAAGATAAAGAGACAACTAGTGTTTCACACACTGAATTGCTCTTACTTGGCGAATAAGCTTAGTTTTAAGTGGTTCTAGACAGTTAAAAGCATACTTTTCTATATAGAAAAGACGTGCTTGTCCCTGTCTGAATTGCACATTCTTTGGCGAATTCTGTTCGTTCCAAGCGGGAAAAGCTTGTATGAAGTTTACCTTCAACATAAAGACACAGCTAGCGTTTTGCAAGGTGAATTGCTGTTACATGGTGAAAAAACTTAGTTTTAAATGGTTGTAGATGGTAAAAAACCTACTTTTCTATATAGACAAAACGTGAGTTTCCTAGTCTGAATCGCACATTCTTTGGCCAATCTGTTCGTTCCAAGTGGGAAAAGTTTGTAGGAAGTTGACTTTTGATAAACACACAACTAGTGTTCCAGAAAGTGAATGGCTGTTACTTGGCGATTAAGCTTAGTTTTAAGTGGTTCTAGACGGTAACAAACATACTTTTCTGTATAGACAAAACGTGCATTTCCCACTCTCAATCGCACATTTTTTGGCGACTTCTGTTCGTTCCAAGCGGGAAAAGCTTGTATGAAGTTTACCTTGAACATAAACACATAGCTGGTGTTTTGCAAAGTGAATTACTGTTACTCGATGAGTAAGCTTAGTTTTAGATAGTTATAGACGGTAAACAGCATACCTTTCTATATAGACAAGACGTGCGTTTCCCAGTATGAATCGCACATTCTTTGGCGAATTCTGTTCATTCCAAGCAGGAAAAGCTTGTAGGAAGTTGACTTTGAAGATAAACACACAGCTAGTGTTTCGCCAAGTGAATTGATGTTACTTGGCAAATAAGCTTAGTTTTAAGTCGTTCTAAATGGTAAAAAACATACTTCTCTATATACAAAAGACGGGCGTATCCAAGTATGAATCGCAAATTCTGTTCATTCAAAGCGGGAGAAGCTTGTAGGAGGATGACTTTGAAGATAAAGAGACAACTAGTGTTTCACACACTGAATTGCTCTTACTTGGCGAATAAGCTTAGTTTTAAGTGGTTCTAGACAGTAAAAAGCATACTTTTCTATATAGAAAAGACGTGCTTGTCCCTGTCTGAATTGCACATTCTTTGGCGAATTCTGTTCGTTCCAAGCGGGAAAAGCTTGTATGAAGTTTACCTTGAACATAAAGACACAGCTAGCGTTTTGCAAGGTGAATTGCTGTTACATGGTGAAGAAACTTAGTTTTAAATGGTTGTAGATGGTAAAAAACCTACCTTTCTATATAGACAAAACGTGAGTTTCCTAGTCTGAATCGCACATTCTTTGGCCAATCTGTTCGTTCCAAGTGGGAAAAGTTTGTAGGAAGTTGACTTTTGATAAACACACAACTAGTGTTCCAGAAAGTGAATGGCTGTTACTTGGCGATTAAGCTTAGTTTTAAGTGGTTCTAGACAGTAACAAACATACTTTTCTGTATAGACAAAACGTGCATTTCCCACTCTCAATCGCACATTCTTTGGCGACTTCTGTTCGTTCCAAGCGGGAAAAGCTTGTATGAAGTTTACCTTGAACATAAACACATAGCTGGTGTTTTGCAAAGTGAATTATTGTTACTCGGTGAATAAGCTTAGTTTTAGATAGTTCTAGACGGTAAAAAGCATACCTTTCTATATAGACAAGACGTGCGTTTCCCAGTATGAATCGCACATTCTTTGGCGAATTCTGTTCGTTCCAAGCAGGAAAAGCTTGTAGGAAGTTGACTTTGAAGATAAACACACAGCTAGTGTTTCACCAAGTGAATTGATGTTACTTGGCAAATAAGCTTAGTTTTAAGTCGTTCTAAATGGTAAAAAACATACTTCTCTATATACAAAAGACGGGCGTATCCAAGTATGAATCGCAAATTCTGTTCATTCAAAGCGGGAGAAGCTTGTAGGAGGATGACTTTGAAGATAAAGAGACAACTAGTGTTTCACACACTGAATTGCTCTTACTTGGCGAATAAGCTTAGTTTTAAGTGGTTCTAGACAGTAAAAAGCGTCCGTTTCTACATAGACATAACGTGCATTTCCCAGTCTGAATCGCACATTCTTTGGCGAATTCTATTCGTTCCAAGCGGGAAAAGATTTTAGGAGGTCGACATTGACGATAAACACACAGCTAGTGTTTCGCCAAGTGAATTGCCGTCACTTCTCGTATAAGCTTAGTTTTAAGGAGTTCTAGACGAGAAAAATCATTCTTTTCTATATAGACAAGATGTGCATTTCCCTTTCTGAATCAAACATTCTTTGGCGTATTCTGTTCGTTCCAAGCGGGAAAAGTTTGTAGTATGTTGACTTTGAAGATAAACACACAGCTACTGTTTCGCAAAGTGAATTGATGTTACTTGTCGAATTAAGCTTAAATTCAGAGGTTCTAGATGGTAAAAAGCATACTTTTCTAGACAGACAAAATATGTGTTTCCCAGTCTGAATCGGACATTCTTTGGCGAATTCTGTTCGTTCCAAGAGGGAAAAGCTTGTAGGAAGTTGACTTTGAAGACAAACACACAGCTAGTGTTTTGCAAAGTGAATTGCCGTGACTTGGCCAATAAGCTTCTTTATAAGTAGTTCTAGACGATTAAAAGCATACTTTTCTTTATAGACAAAACGTGCGTTTTTAGTCAGAATAACACATTCTTTTTCGAATTCTGTTCATTCCATGCGGGAGAAGCTTGTAGGAAGTTGACTTTAAGATAAACACACAGCTACAGTTTCCCATAATGAATTGATGTTACTTGGCAAATAAGCTTACTTTTAGGTGGTACTACACGGTACAAAGCATACTCTTGTATAAAGACAAAACATGCGTATCCCTGTCTCAATGTCACATTCTTTGACGAATTCTGTTTGTTCTAAGCGGGAAAAGCTTGTGGGAATTTGACTTTGAAGATAAACACACATCTAGTGCTTCACAAAGTGAATTGTTGTTGGCAAATAAGCTTAGTTTTAATTGGTTCTAGACGATAAAAAGCATACTTTTCTATATAGAAAAGACGTGCTTGTCCCTGTCTGAATTGCACATTCTTTGGCGAATTCTGTTCGTTCCAAGCGGGAAAAGCTTGTATGAAGTTTACCTTGAACATAAAGACACAGCTAGTGTTTTGCAAAGTGAATTGCTGTTACATGGTGAAAAAACTTAGTTTTAAATGGTTGTAGATGGTAAAAAACCTACTTTTCTATATAGACAAAACGTGAGTTTCCTAGTCTGAATCGCACATTCTTTGGCCAATCTGTTCGTTCCAAGTGGGAAAAGTTTGTAGGAAGTTGACTTTTGATAAACACACAACTAGTGTTCCAGAAAGTGAATGGCTGTTACTTGGCGATTAAGCTTAGTTTTAAGTGGTTCTAGACGGTAACAAACATACTTTTCTGTATAGACAAAACGTGCATTTCCCACTCTCAATCGCACATTCGTTGGCGACTTCTGTTCCTTCCAAGCGGGAAAAGCTTGTATGAAGTTTACCTTGAACATAAACACATAGCTGGTGTTTTGCAAAGTGAATTACTGTTACTCGGTGAATAAGCTTAGTTTTAGATAGTTCTAGACGGTAAAAAGCATACCTTTCTACATAGACAAGACGTGCGTTTCCCAGTATGAATCGCACATTCTTTGGCGAATTCTGTTCGTTCCAAGCAGGAAAAGCTTGTAGGAAGTTGACTTTGAAGATAAACACACAGCTAGTGTTTCGCCAAGTGAATTGATGTTACTTGGCAAATAAGCTTAGTTTTAAGTCGTTCTAAATGGTAAAAAACATACTTCTCTATATACAAAAGACGGGCGTATCCAAGTATGAATCGCAAATTCTGTTCATTCAAAGCGGGAGAAGCTTGTAGGAGGATGACTTTGAAGATAAAGAGACAACTAGTGTTTCACACACTGAATTGCTCTTACTTGGCGAATAAGCTTAGTTTTAAGTGGTTCTAGACAGTAAAAAGCGTCCGTTTCTACAGAGACATAACGTGCGTTAACCAGTCTGAATCGCACATTCTTTGGCGAATTCTGTTCGTTCCAAGCGGGAAAAGATTTTAGGAGGTCGACATTGACGATAAACACACAGCTAGTGTTTCGCCAAGTGAATTGCCGTCACTTCTCGTATAAGCTTAGTTTTAAGGAGTTCTAGACGAGAAAAATCATTCTTTTCTATATAGACAAGATGTGCATTTCCCTTTCTGAATCAAACATTCTTTGGCGTATTCTGTTCGTTCCTAGCGGGAAAAGTTTGTAGTATGTTGACTTTGAAGATAAACACACAGCTACTGTTTCGCAAAGTGAATTGATGTTACTTGTCGAATTAAGCTTAAATTCAGAGGTTCTAGATGGTAAAAAGCATACTTTTCTAGACAGACAAAATATGTGTTTCCCAGTCTGAATCGGACATTCTTTGGCGAATTCTGTTCGTTCCAAGAGGGAAAAGCTTGTAGGAAGTTGACTTTGAAGACAAACACACAGCTAGTGTTTTGCAAAGTGAATTGCCGTGACTTGGCCAATAAGCTTCTTTATAAGTAGTTCTAGACGATTAAAAGCATACTTTTCTTTATAGACAAAACGTGCGTATTTAGTCAGAATAACACATTCTTTTTCGAATTCTGTTCATAACAAGCGGGAGAAGCTTGTAGGAAGTTGACTTTAAGATAAACACACAGCTACAGTTTCCCATAATGAATTGATGTTACTTGGCAAATAAGCTTACTTTTAGGTGGTACTACACGGTACAAAGCATACTCTTGTATAAAGACAAAACATGCGTATCCCTGTCTCAATGTCACATTCTTTGACGAATTCTGTTTGTTCTAAGCGGGAAAAGCTTGTGGGAATTTGACTTTGAAGATAAACACACATCTAGTGCTTCACAAAGTGAATTGTTGTTGGCAAATAAGCTTAGTTTTAATTGGTTCTAGACGATAAAAAGCATACTTTTCTATATAGAAAAGACGTGCTTGTCCCTGTCTGAATTGCACATTCTTTGGCGAATTCTGTTCGTTCCAAGCGGGAAAAGCTTGTATGAAGTTTACCTTGAACATAAAGACACAGCTAGCGTTTTGCAAAGTGAATTGCTGTTACATGGTGAAAAAACTTAGTTTTAAATGGTTGTAGATGGTAAAAAACCTACTTTTCTATATAGACAAAACGTGAGTTTCCTAGTCTGAATCGCACATTCTTTGGCCAATCTGTTCGTTCCAAGTGGGAAAAGTTTGTAGGAAGTTGACTTTTGATAAACACACAACTAGTGTTCCAGAAAGTGAATGGCTGTTACTTGGCGATTAAGCTTAGTTTTAAGTGGTTCTAGACGGTAACAAACATACTTTTCTGTATAGACAAAACGTGCATTTCCCACTCTCAATCGCACATTCGTTGGCGACTTCTGTTCGTTCCAAGCGGGAAAAGCTTGTATGAAGTTTACCTTGAACATAAACACATAGCTGGTGTTTTGCAAAGTGAATTACTGTTACTCGGTGAATAAGCTTAGTTTTAGATAGTTCTAGACGGTAAAAAGCATACCTTTCTATATAGACAAGACGTGCGTTTCCCAGTATGAATCGCACATTCTTTGGCGAATTCTGTTCGTTCCAAGCAGGAAAAGCTTGTAGGAAGTTGACTTTGAAGATAAACACACAGCTAGTGTTTCGCCAAGTGAATTGATGTTACTTGGCAAATAAGCTTAGTTTTAAGTCGTTCTAAATGGTAAAAAACATACTTCTCTATATACAAAAGACGGGCGTATCCAAGTATGAATCGCAAATTCTGTTCATTCAAAGCGGGAGAAGCTTGTAGGAGGATGACTTTGAAGATAAAGAGACAACTAGTGTTTCACACACTGAATTGCTCTTACTTGGCGAATAAGCTTAGTTTTAAGTGGTTCTAGACAGTAAAAAGCGTCCGTTTCTACAGAGACATAACGTGCGTTAACCAGTCTGAATCGCACATTCTTTGGCGAATTCTGTTCGTTCCAAGCGGAAAAGATTTTAGGAGGTCGACATTGACGATAAACACACAGCTAGTGTTTCGCCAAGTGAATTGCCGTCACTTCTCGAATAAGCTTAGTTTTAAGGGGTTCTAGACGAGAAAAATCATTCTTTTCTATATAGACAAGATGTGCATTTCCCTTTCTGAATCAAACATTCTTTGGCGAATTCTGTTCGTTCCAAGCGGGAAAAGTTTGTAGTATGTTGACTTTGAAGATAAACACACAGCTACTGTTTCGCAAAGTGAATTGATGTTACTTGTCGAATTAAGCTTAAATTCAGAGGTTCTAGATGGTAAAATGCATACTTTTCTAGACAGACAAAATATGTGTTTCCCAGTCTGAATCGGACATTCTTTGGCGAATTATGTTCGTTCCAAGAGGGAAAAGCTTGTAGGAAGTTGACTTTGAAGACAAACACACAGCTAGTGTTTTGCAAAGTGAATTGCCGTGACTTGGCCAATAAGCTTCTTTATAAGTAGTTCTAGACGATTAAAAGCATACTTTTCTTTATAGACAAAACGTGCGTATTTAGTCAGAATAACACATTCTTTTTCGAATTCTGTTCATAACAAGCGGGAGAAGCTTGTAGGAAGTTGACTTTAAGATAAACACACAGCTACAGTTTCCCATAATGAATTGATGTTACTTGGCAAATAAGCTTACTTTTAGGTGGTACTACACGGTACAAAGCATACTCTTGTATAAAGACAAAACATGCGTTTCCCTGTCTCAATGTCACATTCTTTGACGAATTCTGTTTGTTCTAAGCGGGAAACGCTTGTGGGAATTTGACTTTGAAGATAAACACACATCTAGTGCTTCACAAAGTGAATTGTTGTTGGCAAATAAGCTTAGTTTTAATTGGTTCTAGACGATAAAAAGCATACTTTTCTATATAGAAAAGACGTGCTTGTCCCTGTCTGAATTGCACATTCTTTGGCGAATTCTGTTCGTTCCAAGCGGGAAAAGCTTGTATGAAGTTTACCTTGAACATAAAGACACAGCTAGCGTTTTGCAAAGTGAATTGCTGTTACATGGTGAAAAAACTTAGTTTTAAATGGTTGTAGATGGTAAAAAACCTACTTTTCTATATAGACAAAACGTGAGTTTCCTAGTCTGAATCGCACATTCTTTGGCCAATCTGTTCGTTCCAAGTGGGAAAAGTTTGTAGGAAGTTGACTTTTGATAAACACACAACTAGTGTTCCAGAAAGTGAATGGCTGTTACTTGGCGATTAAGCTTAGTTTTAAGTGGATCTAGACGGTAACAAACATACTTTTCTGTATAGACAAAACGTGCATTTCCCACTCTCAATCGCACATTCTTTGGCGACTTCTGTTCATTCCAAGCGGGAAAAGCTTGTATGAAGTTTACCTTGAACATAAACACATAGCTGGTGTTTTGCAAAGTGAATTACTGTTACTCGGTGAATAAGCTTAGTTTTAGATAGTTCTAGACGGTAAAAAGCATACCTTTCTATATAGACAAGACGTGCGTTTCCCAGTATGAATCGCACATTCTTTGGCCAATTCTGTTCGTTCCAAGCAGGAAAAGCTTGTAGGAAGTTGACTTTGAAGATAAACACACAGCTAGTGTTTCGCCAAGTGAATTGATGTTACTTGGCAAATAAGCTTAGTTTTAAGTCGTTCTAAATGGTAAAAAACATACTTCTCTATATACAAAAGATGGGCGTATCCAAGTATGAATCGCAAATTCTGTTCATTCAAAGCGGGAGAAGCTTGTCGGAGGATGACTTTGAAGATAAACAGACAACTAGTGTTTCACACACTGAATTGCTCTTACTTGGCGAATAAGCTTAGTTTTAAGTGGTTCTAGACAGTAAAGAGCGTCCGTTTCTACATAGACATAACGTGCGTTTCCCAGTCTGAATCGCACATTCTTTGGCGAATTCTATTCGTTCCAAGCGGGAAAAGATTTTAGGAGGTCGACATTGACGATAAACACACAGCTAGTGTTTCGCCAAGTGAATTGCCGTCACTTCTCGAATAAGCTTAGTTTTAAGGGGTTCTAGACGAGAAAAATCATTCTTTTCCATATAGACAAGATGTGCATTTCCCTTTCTGAATCAAACATTCTTTGGCGAATTCTGTTCGTTCCAAGCGGGAAAAGTTTGTAGTATGTTGACTTTGAAGATAAACACACAGCTACTGTTTCGCAAAGTGAATTGATGTTACTTGTCGAATTAAGCTTAAATTCAGAGGTTCTAGACGGTAAAAAAGCATACTTTTCTAGACAGACAAAATATGTGTTTCCCAGTCTGAATCGGACATTCTTTGGCGAATTCTGTTCGTTCCAAGAGGGAAAAGCTTGTAGGAAGTTGACTTTGAAGACAAACACACAGCTAGTGTTTTGCAAAGTGAATTGCCGTGACTTGGCCAATAAGCTTCTTTATAAGTAGTTCTAGACGATTAAAAGCATACTTTTCTTTATAGACAAAACGTGCGTATTTAGTCAGAATAACACATTCTTTTTCGAATTCTGTTCATTCCAAGCGGGAGAAGCTTGTAGGAAGTTGACTTTAAGATAAACACACAGCTACAGTTTCCCATAATGAATTGATGTTACTTGGCAAATAAGCTTACTTTTAGGTGGTACTACACGGTACAAAGCATACTCTTGTATAAAGACAAAACATGCGTTTCCCTGTCTCAATGTCACATTCTTTGACGAATTCTGTTTGTTCTAAGCGGGAAACGCTTGTGGGAATTTGACTTTGAAGATAAACACACATCTAGTGCTTCACAAAGTGAATTGTTGTTGGCAAATAAGCTTAGTTTTAATTGGTTCTAGACGATAAAAAGCATACTTTTCTATATAGAAAAGACGTGCTTGTCCCTGTCTGAATTGCACATTCTTTGGCGAATTCTGTTCGTTCCAAGCGGGAAAAGCTTGTATGAAGTTTACCTTGAACATAAAGACACAGCTAGCGTTTTGCAAAGTGAATTGCTGTTACATGGTGAAAAAACTTAGTTTTAAATGGTTGTAGATGGTAAAAAACCTACTTTTCTATATAGACAAAACGTGAGTTTCCTAGTCTGAATCGCACATTCTTTGGCCAATCTGTTCGTTCCAAGTGGGAAAAGTTTGTAGGAAGTTGACTTTTGATAAACACACAACTAGTGTTCCAGAAAGTGAATGGCTGTTACTTGGCGATTAAGCTTAGTTTTAAGTGGATCTAGACGGTAACAAACATACTTTTCTGTATAGACAAAACGTGCATTTCCCACTCTCAATCGCACATTCTTTGGCGACTTCTGTTCATTCCAAGCGGGAAAAGCTTGTATGAAGTTTACCTTGAACATAAACACATAGCTGGTGTTTTGCAAAGTGAATTACTGTTACTCGGTGAATAAGCTTAGTTTTAGATAGTTCTAGACGGTAAAAAGCATACCTTTCTATATAGACAAGACGTGCGTTTCCCAGCATGAATCGCACATTCTTTGGCGAATTCTGTTCGTTCCAAGCAGGAAAAGCTTGTAGGAAGTTGACTTTGAAGATAAACACACAGCTAGTGTTTCGCCAAGTGAATTGATGTTACTTGGCAAATAAGCTTAGTTTTAAGTCGTTCTAAATGGTAAAAAACATACTTCTCTATATACAAAAGATGGGCGTATCCAAGTATGAATCGCAAATTCTGTTCATTCAAAGCGGGAGAAGCTTGTCGGAGGATGACTTTGAAGATAAACAGACAACTAGTGTTTCACACACTGAATTGCTCTTACTTGGCGAATAAGCTTAGTTTTAAGTGGTTCTAGACAGTAAAGAGCGTCCGTTTCTACATAGACATAACGTGCGTTTCCCAGTCTGAATCGCACATTCTTTGGCGAATTCTATTCGTTCCAAGCGGGAAAAGATTTTAGGAGGTCGACATTGACGATAAACACACAGCTAGTGTTTCGCCAAGTGAATTGCCGTCACTTCTCGAATAAGCTTAGTTTTAAGGGGTTCTAGACGAGAAAAATCATTCTTTTCCATATAGACAAGATGTGCATTTCCCTTTCTGAATCAAACATTCTTTGGCGAATTCTGTTCGTTCCAAGCGGGAAAAGTTTGTAGTATGTTGTCTTTGAAGATAAACACACAGCTACTGTTTCGCAAAGTGAATTGATGTTACTTGTCGAATTAAGCTTAAATTCAGAGGTTCTAGACGGTAAAAAAGCATACTTTTCTAGACAGACAAAATATGTGTTTCCCAGTCTGAATCGGACATTCTTTGGCGAATTCTGTTCGTTCCAAGAGGGAAAAGCTTGTAGGAAGTTGACTTTGAAGACAAACACACAGCTAGTGTTTTGCAAAGTGAATTGCCGTGACTTGGCCAATAAGCTTCTTTATAAGTAGTTCTAGACGATTAAAAGCATACTTTTCTTTATAGACAAAACGTGCGTATTTAGTCAGAATAACACATTCTTTTTCGAATTCTGTTCATTCCAAGCGGGAGAAGCTTGTAGGAAGTTGACTTTAAGATAAACACACAGCTACAGTTTCCCATAATGAATTGATGTTACTTGGCAAATAAGCTTACTTTTAGGTGGTACTACACGGTACAAAGCATACTCTTGTATAAAGACAAAACATGCGTTTCCCTGTCTCAATGTCACATTCTTTGACGAATTCTATTTGTTCTAAGCGGGAAAAGCTTGTGGGAATTTGACTTTGAAGATAAACACACAGCTAGTGCTTCACAAAGTGAATTGTTGTTGGCAAATAAGCTTAGTTTTAATTGGTTCTAGACGATAAAAAGCATACTTTTCTATATAGAAAAGACGTGCTTGTCCCTGTCTGAATTGCACATTCTTTGGCGAATTCTGTTCGTTCCAAGCGGGAAAAGCTTGTATGAAGTTTACCTTGAACATAAAGACACAGCTAGCGTTTTGCAAAGTGAATTGCTGTTACATGGTGAAAAAACTTAGTTTTAAATGGTTGTAGATGGTAAAAAACCTACTTTTCTATAGAGACAAAACATGAGTTTCCTAGTCTGAATCGCACATTCTTTGGCCAATCTGTTCGTTCCAAGTGGGAAAAGTTTGTAGGAAGTTGACTTTTGATAAACACACAACTAGTGTTCCAGAAAGTGAATGGCTGTTACTTGGCGATTAAGCTTAGTTTTAAGTGGTTCTAGACGGTAACAAACTTACTTTTCTGTATAGACAAAACGTGCATTTCCCACTCTCAATCGCACATTCTTTGGCGACTTCTGTTCGTTCCAAGCGGGAAAAGCTTGTATGAAGTTTACCTTGAACATAAACACATAGCTGGTGTTTTGCAAAGTGAATTACTGTTACTCGGTGAATAAGCTTAGTTTTAGATAGTTCTAGACGGTAAAAAGCATACCTTTCTATATAGACAAGACGTGCGTTTCCCAGTATGAATCGCACATTCTTTGGCGAATTCTGTTCGTTCCAAGCAGGAAAAGCTTGTAGGAAGTTGACTTTGAAGATAAACACACAGCTAGTGTTTCGCCAAGTGAATTGATGTTACTTGGCAAATAAGCTTAGTTTTAAGTCGTTCTAAATGGTAAAAAACATACTTCTCTATATACAAAAGACGGGCGTATCCAAGTATGAATCGCAAATTCTGTTCATTCAAAGCGGGAGAAGCTTGTCGGAGGATGACTTTGAAGATAAACAGACAACTAGTGTTTCACACACTGAATTGCTCTTACTTGGCAAATAAGCTTAGTTTTAAGTGGTTCTAGACAGTAAAAAGCGTCCGTTTCTACAGAGACATAACGTGCGTTAACCAGTCTGAATCGCACATTCTTTGGCGAATTCTGTTCGTTCCAAGCGGAAAAGATTTTAGGAGGTCGACATTGACGATAAACACACAGCTAGTGTTTCGCCAAGTGAATTGCCGTCACTTCTCGAATAAGCTTAGTTTTAAGGGGTTCTAGACGAGAAAAATCATTCTTTTCTATATAGACAAGATGTGCATTTCCCTTTCTGAATCATACATTCTTTGGCGAATTCTGTTCGTTCCAAGCGGGAAAAGTTTGTAGTATGTTGACTTTGAAGATAAACACACAGCTACTGTTTCGCAAAGTGAATTGATGTTACTTGTCGAATTAAGCTTAAATTCAGAGGTTCTAGATGGTAAAAAAGCATACTTTTCTAGACAGACAAAATATGTGTTTCCCAGTCTGAATCGGACATTCTTTGGCGAATTATGTTCGTTCCAAGAGGGAAAAGCTTGTAGGAAGTTGACTTTGAAGACAAACACACAGCTAGTGTTTTGCAAAGTGAATTGCCGTGACTTGGCCAATAAGCTTCTTTATAAGTAGTTCTAGACGATTAAAAGCATACTTTTCTTTATAGACAAAACGTGCGTATTTAGTCAGAATAACACATTCTTTTTCGAATTCTGTTCATAACAAGCGGGAGAAGCTTGTAGGAAGTTGACTTTAAGATAAACACACAGCTACAGTTTCCCATAATGAATTGATGTTACTTGGCAAATAAGCTTACTTTTAGGTGGTACTACACGGTACAAAGCATACTCTTGTATAAAGACAAAACATGCGTTTCCCTGTCTCAATGTCACATTCTTTGACGAATTCTGTTTGTTCTAAGCGGGAAACGCTTGTGGGAATTTGACTTTGAAGATAAACACACATCTAGTGCTTCACAAAGTGAATTGTTGTTGGCAAATAAGCTTAGTTTTAATTGGTTCTAGACGATAAAAAGCATACTTTTCTATATAGAAAAGACGTGCTTGTCCCTGTCTGAATTGCACATTCTTTGGCGAATTCTGTTCGTTCCAAGCGGGAAAAGCTTGTATGAAGTTTACCTTGAACATAAAGACACAGCTAGCGTTTTGCAAAGTGAATTGCTGTTACATGGTGAAAAAACTTAGTTTTAAATGGTTGTAGATGGTAAAAAACCTACTTTTCTATATAGACAAAACGTGAGTTTCCTAGTCTGAATCGCACATTCTTTGGCCAATCTGTTCGTTCCAAGTGGGAAAAGTTTGTAGGAAGTTGACTTTTGATAAACACACAACTAGTGTTCCAGAAAGTGAATGGCTGTTACTTGGCGATTAAGCTTAGTTTTAAGTGGATCTAGACGGTAACAAACATACTTTTCTGTATAGACAAAACGTGCATTTCCCACTCTCAATCGCACATTCTTTGGCGACTTCTGTTCATTCCAAGCGGGAAAAGCTTGTATGAAGTTTACCTTGAACATAAACACATAGCTGGTGTTTTGCAAAGTGAATTACTGTTACTCGGTGAATAAGCTTAGTTTTAGATAGTTCTAGACGGTAAAAAGCATACCTTTCTATATAGACAAGACGTGCGTTTCCCAGTATGAATCGCACATTCTTTGGCGAATTCTGTTCGTTCCAAGCAGGAAAAGCTTGTAGGAAGTTGACTTTGAAGATAAACACACAGCTAGTGTTTCGCCAAGTGAATTGATGTTACTTGGCAAATAAGCTTAGTTTTAAGTCGTTCTAAATGGTAAAAAACATACTTCTCTATATACAAAAGACGGGCGTATCCAAGTATGAATCGCAAATTCTGTTCATTCAAAGCGGGAGAAGCTTGTAGGAGGATGACTTTGAAGATAAACAGACAACTAGTGTTTCACACACTGAATTGCTCTTACTTGGCGAATAACCTTAGTTTTAAGTGGTTCTAGACAGTAAAAAGCGTCCGTTTCTACAGAGACATAACGTGCATTTCCCAGTCTGAATCGCACATTCTTTGGCGAATTCTATTCGTTCCAAGCGGGAAAAGATTTTAGGAGGTCGACATTGACGATAAACACACAGCTAGTGTTTCGCCAAGTGAATTGCCGTCACTTCTCGAATAAGCTTAGTTTTAAGGGGTTCTAGACGAGAAAAATCATTCTTTTCTATATAGACAAGATGTGCATTTCCCTTTCTGAATCAAACATTCTTTGGCGAATTCTGTTCGTTCCAAGCGGGAAAAGTTTGTAGTATGTTGACTTTGAAGATAAACACACAGCTACTGTTTCGCAAAGTGAATTGATGTTACTTGTCGAATTAAGCTTAAATTCAGAGGTTCTAGATGGTAAAAAGCATACTTTTCTAGACAGACAAAATATGTGTTTCCCAGTCTGAATCGGAAATTCTTTGGCGAATTCTGTTCGTTCCAAGAGGGAAAAGCTTGTAGGAAGTTGACTTTGAAGACAAACACACAGCTAGTGTTTTGCAAAGTGAATTGCCGTGACTTGGCCAATAAGCTTCTTTATAAGTAGTTCTAGACGATTAAAAGCATACTTTTCTTTATAGACAAAACGTGCGTTTTTAGTCAGAATAACACATTCTTTTTCGAATTCTGTTCATAACAAGCGGGAGAAGCTTGTAGGAAGTTGACTTTAAGATAAACACACAGCTACAGTTTCCCATAATGAATTGATGTTACTTGGCAAATAAGCTTACTTTTAGGTGGTACTGCACGGTACAAAGCATACTCTTGTATAAAGATAAAACATGCGTTTCCCTGTCTCAATGTCACATTCTTTGACGAATTCTATTTGTTCTAAGCGGGAAACGCTTGTGGGAATTTGACTTTGAAGATAAACACACAGCTAGTGCTTCACAAAGTGAATTGTTGTTGGCAAATAAGCTTAGTTTTAATTGGTTCTAGACGATAAAAAGCATACTTTTCTATATAGAAAAGACGTGCTTGTCCCTGTCTGAATTGCACATTCTTTGGCGAATTCTGTTCGTTCCAAGCGGGAAAAGCTTGTATGAAGTTTACCTTGAACATAAATACACAGCTAGCGTTTTGCAAAGTGAATTGCTGTTACATGGTGAAAAA
Organism: Rattus norvegicus; assembly: GCF_021556685.1. Taxonomy (NCBI): domain Eukaryota; kingdom Metazoa; phylum Chordata; class Mammalia; order Rodentia; family Muridae; genus Rattus; species Rattus norvegicus. The sequence goes on from NC_141536.1 coordinate 3,152,384, forward strand.
ACTTAGTTTTAAATGGTTGTAGATGGTAAAAAACCTACTTTTCTATATAGACAAAACGTGAGTTTCCTAGTCTGAATCGCACATTCTTTGGCCAATCTGTTCGTTCCAAGTGGGAAAAGTTTGTAGGAAGTTGACTTTTGATAAACACACAACTAGTGTTCCAGAAAGTGAATGGCTGTTACTTGGCGATTAAGCTTAGTTTTAAGTGGTTCTAGACGGTAACAAACATACTTTTCTGTATAGACAAAACGTGCATTTCCCACTCTCAATCGCACATTCTTTGGCGACTTCTGTTCATTCCAAGCGGGAAAAGCTTGTATGAAGTTTACCTTGAACATAAACACATAGCTGGTGTTTTGCAAAGTGAATTACTGTTACTCGGTGAATAAGCTTAGTTTTAGATAGTTCTAGACGGTAAAAAGCATACCTTTCTATATAATATAGACAAGACGTGCGTTTCCCAGTAAGAATCGCACATTCTTTGGCGAATTCTGTTCGTTCCAAGCAGGAAAAGCTTGTAGGAAGTTGACTTTGAAGATAAACACACAGCTAGTGTTTCGCCAAGTGAATTGATGTTACTTGGCAAATAAGCTTAGTTTTAAGTCGTTCTAAATGGTAAAAAACATACTTCTCTATATACAAAAGACGGGCGTATCCAAGTATGAATCGCAAATTCTGTTCATTCAAAGCGGGAGAAGCTTGTAGGAGGATGACTTTGAAGATAAACAGACAACTAGTGTTTCACACACTGAATTGTTCTTACTTGGCGAATAAGCTTAGTTTTAAGTGGTTCTAGACAGTAAAAAGCGTCCGTTTCTACATAGACATAACGTGCGTTTCCCAGTCTGAATCGCACATTCTTTGGCGAATTCTATTCGTTCCAAGCGGGAAAAGATTTTAGGAGGTCGACATTGACGATAAACACACAGCTAGTGTTTCGCCAAGTGAATTGCCGTCACTTCTCGAATAAGCTTAGTTTTAAGGGGTTCTAGACGAGAAAAATCATTCTTTTCTATATAGACAAGATGTGCATTTCCCTTTCTGAATCAAACATTCTTTGGCGAATTCTGTTCGTTCCAAGCGGGAAAAGTTTGTAGTATGTTGACTTTGGAGATAAACACACAGCTACTGTTTCGCAAAGTGAATTGATGTTACTTGTCGAATTAAGCTTAAATTCAGAGGTTCTAGATGGTAAAAAGCATACTTTTCTAGACAGACAAAATATGTGTTTCCCAGTCTGAATCGGACATTCTTTGGCGAATTCTGTTCGTTCCAAGAGGGAAAAGCTTGTAGGAAGTTGACTTTGAAGACAAACACACAGCTAGTGTTTTGCAAAGTGAATTGCCGTGACTTGGCCAATAAGCTTCTTTATAAGTAGTTCTAGACGATTAAAAGCATACTTTTCTTTATAGACAAAACGTGCGTATTTAGTCAGAATAACACATTCTTTTTCGAATTCTGTTCATTCCAAGCGGGAGAAGCTTGTAGGAAGTTGACTTTAAGATAAACACACAGCTACAGTTTCCCATAATGAATTGATGTTACTTGGCAAATAAGCTTACTTTTAGGTGGTACTACACGGTACAAAGCATACTCTTGTATAAAGATAAAACATGCGTTTCCCTGTCTCAATGTCACATTCTTTGACGAATTCTATTTGTTCTAAGCGGGAAACGCTTGTGGGAATTTGACTTTGAAGATAAACACACAGCTAGTGCTTCACAAAGTGAATTGTTGTTGGCAAATAAGCTTAGTTTTAATTGGTTCTAGACGATAAAAAGCATACTTTTCTATATAGAAAAGACGTGCTTGTCCCTGTCTGAATTGCACATTCTTTGGCGAATTCTGTTCGTTCCAAGCGGGAAAAGCTTGTATGAAGTTTACCTTGAACATAAATACACAGCTAGCGTTTTGCAAAGTGAATTGCTGTTACATGGTGAAAAAACTTAGTTTTAAATGGTTGTAGATGGTAAAAAACCTACTTTTCTATATAGACAAAACGTGAGTTTCCTAGTCTGAATCGCACATTCTTTGGCCAATCTGTTCGTTCCAAGTGGGAAAAGTTTGTAGGAAGTTGACTTTTGATAAACACACAACTAGTGTTCCAGAAAGTGAATGGCTGTTACTTGGCGATTAAGCTTAGTTTTAAGTCGTTCTAAATGGTAAAAAACATACTTCTCTATATACAAAAGACGGGCGTATCCAAGTATGAATCGCAAATTCTGTTCATTCAAAGCGGGAGAAGCTTGTAGGAGGATGACTTTGAAGATAAACAGACAACTAGTGTTTCACACACTGAATTGCTCTTACTTGGCGAATAAGCTTAGTTTTAAGTGGTTCTAGACAGTAAAAAGCGTCCGTTTCTACATAGACATAACGTGCGTTTCCCAGTCTGAATCGCACATTCTTTGGCGAATTCTATTCGTTCCAAGCGGGAAAAGATTTTAGGAGGTCGACATTGACGATAAACACACAGCTAGTGTTTCGCCAAGTGAATTGCGGTCACTTCTCGAATAAGCTTAGTTTTAAGGGGTTCTAGACGAGAAAAATCATTCTTTTCTATATAGACAAGATGTGCATTTCCCTTTCTGAATCAAACATTCTTTGGCGAATTCTGTTCGTTCCAAGCGGGAAAAGTTTGTAGTATGTTGACTTTGAAGATAAACACACAGCTACTGTTTCGCAAAGTGAATTGATGTTACTTGTCGAATTAAGCTTAAATTCAGAGGTTCTAGATGGTAAAAAAGCATACTTTTCTAGACAGACAAAATATGTGTTTCCCAGTCTGAATCGGACATTCTTTGGCGAATTCTGTTCGTTCCAAGAGGGAAAAGCTTGTAGGAAGTTGACTTTGAAGACAAACACACAGCTAGTGTTTTGCAAAGTGAATTGCCGTGACTTGGCCAATAAGCTTCTTTATAAGTAGTTCTAGACGATTAAAAGCATACTTTTCTTTATAGACAAAACGTGCGTATTTAGTCAGAATAACACATTCTTTTTCGAATTCTGTTCATTCCAAGCGGGAGAAGCTTGTAGGAAGTTGACTTTAAGATAAACACACAGCTACAGTTTCCCATAATGAATTGATGTTACTTGGCAAATAAGCTTACTTTTAGGTGGTACTACACGGTACAAAGCATACTCTTGTATAAAGACAAAACATGCGTTTCCCTGTCTCAATGTCACATTCTTTGACGGATTCTGTTTGTTCTAAGCGGGAAAAGCTTGTGGGAATTTGACTTTGAAGATAAACACACAGCTAGTGCTTCACAAAGTGAATTGTTGTTGGCAAATAAGCTTAGTTTTAATTGGTTCTAGACGATAAAAAGCATACTTTTCTATATAGAAAAGACGTGCTTGTCCCTGTCTGAATTGCACATTCTTTGGCGAATTCTGTTCGTTCCAAGCGGGAAAAGCTTGTATGAAGTTTACCTTGAACATAAAGACACAGCTAGCGTTTTGCAAAGTGAATTGCTGTTACATGGTGAAAAAACTTAGTTTTAAATGGTTGTAGATGGTAAAAAACCTACTTTTCTATATAGACAAAACGTGAGTTTCCTAGTCTGAATCGCACATTCTTTGGCCAATCTGTTCGTTCCAAGTGGGAAAAGTTTGTAGGAAGTTGACTTTTGATAAACACACAACTAGTGTTCCAGAAAGTGAATGGCTGTTACTTGGCGATTAAGCTTAGTTTTAAGTGGTTCTAGACGGTAACAAACATACTTTACTGTATAGACAAAACGTGCATTTCCCACTCTCAATCGCACATTCTTTGGCGACTTCTGTTCATTCCAAGCGGGAAAAGCTTGTATGAAGTTTACCTTGAACATAAACACATAGCTGGTGTTTTGCAAAGTGAATTACTGTTACTCGGTGAATAAGCTTAGTTTTAGATAGTTCTAGACGGTAAAAAGCATACCTTTCTATATAATATAGACAAGACGTGCGTTTCCCAGTAAGAATCGCACATTCTTTGGCGAATTCTGTTCGTTCCAAGCAGGAAAAGCTTGTAGGAAGTTGACTTTGAAGATAAACACACAGCTAGTGTTTCGCCAAGTGAATTGATGTTACTTGGCAAATAAGCTTAGTTTTAAGTCGGTCTAAATGGTAAAAAACATACTTCTCTATATACAAAAGACGGGCGTATCCAAGTATGAATCGCAAATTCTGTTCATTCAAAGCGGGAGAAGCTTGTAGGAGGATGACTTTGAAGATAAACAGACAACTAGTGTTTCACACACTGAATTGTTCTTACTTGGCGAATAAGCTTAGTTTTAAGTGGTTCTAGACAGTAAAAAGCGTCCGTTTCTACATAGACATAACGTGCGTTTCCCAGTCTGAATCGCACATTCTTTGGCGAATTCTATTCGTTCCAAGCGGGAAAAGATTTTAGGAGGTCGACATTGACGATAAACACACAGCTAGTGTTTCGCCAAGTGAATTGCCGTCACTTCTCGAATAAGCTTAGTTTTAAGGGGTTCTAGACGAGAAAAATCATTCTTTTCTATATAGACAAGATGTGCATTTCCCTTTCTGAATCAAACATTCTTTGGCGAATTCTGTTCGTTCCAAGCGGGAAAAGTTTGTAGTATGTTGACTTTGGAGATAAACACACAGCTACTGTTTCGCAAAGTGAATTGATGTTACTTGTCGAATTAAGCTTAAATTCAGAGGTTCTAGATGGTAAAAAGCATACTTTTCTAGATAGACAAAATATGTGTTTCCCAGTCTGAATCGGACATTCTTTGGCGAATTCTGTTCGTTCCAAGAGGGAAAAGCTTGTAGGAAGTTGACTTTGAAGACAAACACACAGCTAGTGTTTTGCAAAGTGAATTGCCGTGACTTGGCCAATAAGCTTCTTTATAAGTAGTTCTAGACGATTAAAAGCATACTTTTCTTTATAGACAAAACGTGCGTATTTAGTCAGAATAACACATTCTTTTTCGAATTCTGTTCATTCCAAGCGGGAGAAGCTTGTAGGAAGTTGACTTTAAGATAAACACACAGCTACAGTTTCCCATAATGAATTGATGTTACTTGGCAAATAAGCTTACTTTTAGGTGGTACTACACGGTACAAAGCATACTCTTGTATAAAGACAAAACATGCGTTTCCCTGTCTCAATGTCACATTCTTTGACGGATTCTGTTTGTTCTAAGCGGGAAAAGCTTGTGGGAATTTGACTTTGAAGATAAACACACAGCTAGTGCTTCACAAAGTGAATTGTTGTTGGCAAATAAGCTTAGTTTTAATTGGTTCTAGACGATAAAAAGCATACTTTTCTATATAGAAAAGACGTGCTTGTCCCTGTCTGAATTGCACATTCTTTGGCGAATTCTGTTCGTTCCAAGCGGGAAAAGCTTGTATGAAGTTTACCTTGAACATAAAGACACAGCTAGCGTTTTGCAAAGTGAATTGCTGTTACATGGTGAAAAAACTTAGTTTTAAATGGTTGTAGATGGTAAAAAACCTACTTTTCTATATAGACAAAACGTGAGTTTCCTAGTCTGAATCGCACATTCTTTGGCCAATCTGTTCGTTCCAAGTGGGAAAAGTTTGTAGGAAGTTGACTTTTGATAAACACACAACTAGTGTTCCAGAAAGTGAATGGCTGTTACTTGGCGATTAAGCTTAGTTTTAAGTGGTTCTAGACGGTAACAAACATACTTTTCTGTATAGACAAAACGTGCATTTCCCACTCTCAATCGCACATTCTTTGGCGACTTCTGTTCATTCCAAGCGGGAAAAGCTTGTATGAAGTTTACCTTGAACATAAACACATAGCTGGTGTTTTGCAAAGTGAATTACTGTTACTCGGTGAATAAGCTTAGTTTTAGATAGTTCTAGACGGTAAAAAGCATACCTTTCTATATAATATAGACAAGACGTGCGTTTCCCAGTAAGAATCGCACATTCTTTGGCGAATTCTGTTCGTTCCAAGCAGGAAAAGCTTGTAGGAAGTTGACTTTGAAGATAAACACACAGCTAGTGTTTCGCCAAGTGAATTGATGTTACTTGGCAAATAAGCTTAGTTTTAAGTCGTTCTAAATGGTAAAAAACATACTTCTCTATATACAAAAGACGGGCGTATCCAAGTATGAATCGCAAATTCTGTTCATTCAAAGCGGGAGAAGCTTGTAGGAGGATGACTTTGAAGATAAACAGACAACTAGTGTTTCACACACTGAATTGTTCTTACTTGGCGAATAAGCTTAGTTTTAAGTGGTTCTAGACAGTAAAAAGCGTCCGTTTCTACATAGACATAACGTGCGTTTCCCAGTCTGAATCGCACATTCTTTGGCGAATTCTATTCGTTCCAAGCGGGAAAAGATTTTAGGAGGTCGACATTGACGATAAACACACAGCTAGTGTTTCGCCAAGTGAATTGCCGTCACTTCTCGAATAAGCTTAGTTTTAAGGGGTTCTAGACGAGAAAAATCATTCTTTTCTATATAGACAAGATGTGCATTTCCCTTTCTGAATCAAACATTCTTTGGCGAATTCTGTTCGTTCCAAGCGGGAAAAGTTTGTAGTATGTTGACTTTGGAGATAAACACACAGCTACTGTTTCGCAAAGTGAATTGATGTTACTTGTCGAATTAAGCTTAAATTCAGAGGTTCTAGATGGTAAAAAGCATACTTTTCTAGATAGACAAAATATGTGTTTCCCAGTCTGAATCGGACATTCTTTGGCGAATTCTGTTCGTTCCAAGAGGGAAAAGCTTGTAGGAAGTTGACTTTGAAGACAAACACACAGCTAGTGTTTTGCAAAGTGAATTGCCGTGACTTGGCCAATAAGCTTCTTTATAAGTAGTTCTAGACGATTAAAAGCATACTTTTCTTTATAGACAAAACGTGCGTATTTAGTCAGAATAACACATTCTTTTTCGAATTCTGTTCATTCCAAGCGGGAGAAGCTTGTAGGAAGTTGACTTTAAGATAAACACACAGCTACAGTTTCCCATAATGAATTGATGTTACTTGGCAAATAAGCTTACTTTTAGGTGGTACTACACGGTACAAAGCATACTCTTGTATAAAGATAAAACATGCGTTTCCCTGTCTCAATGTCACATTCTTTGACGAATTCTATTTGTTCTAAGCGGGAAACGCTTGTGGGAATTTGACTTTGAAGATAAACACACAGCTAGTGCTTCACAAAGTGAATTGTTGTTGGCAAATAAGCTTAGTGTTAATTGGTTCTAGACGATAAAAAGCATACTTTTCTATATAGAAAAGACGTGCTTGTCCCTGTCTGAATTGCACATTCTTTGGCGAATTCTGTTCGTTCCAAGCGGGAAAAGCTTGTATGAAGTTTACCTTGAACATAAATACACAGCTAGCGTTTTGCAAAGTGAATTGCTGTTACATGGTGAAAAAACTTAGTTTTAAATGGTTGTAGATGGTAAAAAACCTACTTTTCTATATAGACAAAACGTGAGTTTCCTAGTCTGAATCGCACATTCTTTGGCCAATCTGTTCGTTCCAAGTGGGAAAAGTTTGTAGGAAGTTGACTTTTGATAAACACACAACTAGTGTTCCAGAAAGTGAATGGCTGTTACTTGGCGATTAAGCTTAGTTTTAAGTCGTTCTAAATGGTAAAAAACATACTTCTCTATATACAAAAGACGGGCGTATCCAAGTATGAATCGCAAATTCTGTTCATTCAAAGCGGGAGAAGCTTGTAGGAGGATGACTTTGAAGATAAACAGACAACTAGTGTTTCACACACTGAATTGCTCTTACTTGGCGAATAAGCTTAGTTTTAAGTGTTTCTAGACAGTAAAAAGCGTCCGTTTCTACATAGACATAACGTGCGTTTCCCAGTCTGAATCGCACATTCTTTGGCGAATTCTATTCGTTCCAAGCGGGAAAAGATTTTAGGAGGTCGACATTGACGATAAACACACAGCTAGTGTTTCGCCAAGTGAATTGCGGTCACTTCTCGAATAAGCTTAGTTTTAAGGGGTTCTAGACGAGAAAAATCATTCTTTTCTATATAGACAAGATGTGCATTTCCCTTTCTGAATCAAACATTCTTTGGCGAATTCTGTTCGTTCCAAGCGGGAAAAGTTTGTAGTATGTTGACTTTGAAGATAAACACACAGCTACTGTTTCGCAAAGTGAATTGATGTTACTTGTCGAATTAAGCTTAAATTCAGAGGTTCTAGATGGTAAAAAAGCATACTTTTCTAGACAGACAAAATATGTGTTTCCCAGTCTGAATCGGACATTCTTTGGCGAATTCTGTTCGTTCCAAGAGGGAAAAGCTTGTAGGAAGTTGACTTTGAAGACAAACACACAGCTAGTGTTTTGCAAAGTGAATTGCTGTGACTTGGCCAATAAGCTTCTTTATAAGTAGTTCTAGACGATTAAAAGCATACTTTTCTTTATAGACAAAACGTGCGTATTTAGTCAGAATAACACATTCTTTTTCGAATTCTGTTCATTCCAAGCGGGAGAAGCTTGTAGGAAGTTGACTTTAAGATAAACACACAGCTACAGTTTCCCATAATGAATTGATGTTACTTGGCAAATAAGCTTACTTTTAGGTGGTACTACACGGTACAAAGCATACTCTTGTATAAAGACAAAACATGCGTTTCCCTGTCTCAATGTCACATTCTTTGACGGATTCTGTTTGTTCTAAGCGGGAAAAGCTTGTGGGAATTTGACTTTGAAGATAAACACACAGCTAGTGCTTCACAAAGTGAATTGTTGTTGGCAAATAAGCTTAGTTTTAATTGGTTCTAGACGATAAAAAGCATACTTTTCTATATAGAAAAGACGTGCTTGTCCCTGTCTGAATTGCACATTCTTTGGCGAATTCTGTTCGTTCCAAGCGGGAAAAGCTTGTATGAAGTTTACCTTGAACATAAAGACACAGCTAGCGTTTTGCAAAGTGAATTGCTGTTACATGGTGAAAAAACTTAGTTTTAAATGGTTGTAGATGGTAAAAAACCTACTTTTCTATATAGACAAAACGTGAGTTTCCTAGTCTGAATCGCACATTCTTTGGCCAATCTGTTCGTTCCAAGTGGGAAAAGTTTGTAGGAAGTTGACTTTTGATAAACACACAACTAGTGTTCCAGAAAGTGAATGGCTGTTACTTGGCGATTAAGCTTAGTTTTAAGTGGTTCTAGACGGTAACAAACATACTTTTCTGTATAGACAAAACGTGCATTTCCCACTCTCAATCGCACATTCTTTGGCGACTTCTGTTCATTCCAAGCGGGAAAAGCTTGTATGAAGTTTACCTTGAACATAAACACATAGCTGGTGTTTTGCAAAGTGAATTACTGTTACTCGGTGAATAAGCTTAGTTTTAGATAGTTCTAGACGGTAAAAAGCATACCTTTCTATATAATATAGACAAGACGTGCGTTTCCCAGTAAGAATCGCACATTCTTTGGCGAATTCTGTTCGTTCCAAGCAGGAAAAGCTTGTAGGAAGTTGACTTTGAAGATAAACACACAGCTAGTGTTTCGCCAAGTGAATTGATGTTACTTGGCAAATAAGCTTAGTTTTAAGTCGTTCTAAATGGTAAAAAACATACTTCTCTATATACAAAAGACGGGCGTATCCAAGTATGAATCGCAAATTCTGTTCATTCAAAGCGGGAGAAGCTTGTAGGAGGATGACTTTGAAGATAAACAGACAACTAGTGTTTCACACACTGAATTGTTCTTACTTGGCGAATAAGCTTAGTTTTAAGTGGTTCTAGACAGTAAAAAGCGTCCGTTTCTACATAGACATAACGTGCGTTTCCCAGTCTGAATCGCACATTCTTTGGCGAATTCTATTCGTTCCAAGCGGGAAAAGATTTTAGGAGGTCGACATTGACGATAAACACACAGCTAGTGTTTCGCCAAGTGAATTGCCGTCACTTCTCGAATAAGCTTAGTTTTAAGGGGTTCTAGACGAGAAAAATCATTCTTTTCTATATAGACAAGATGTGCATTTCCCTTTCTGAATCAAACATTCTTTGGCGAATTCTGTTCGTTCCAAGCGGGAAAAGTTTGTAGTATGTTGACTTTGGAGATAAACACACAGCTACTGTTTCGCAAAGTGAATTGATGTTACTTGTCGAATTAAGCTTAAATTCAGAGGTTCTAGATGGTAAAAAGCATACTTTTCTAGATAGACAAAATATGTGTTTCCCAGTCTGAATCGGACATTCTTTGGCGAATTCTGTTCGTTCCAAGAGGGAAAAGCTTGTAGGAAGTTGACTTTGAAGACAAACACACAGCTAGTGTTTTGCAAAGTGAATTGCCGTGACTTGGCCAATAAGCTTCTTTATAAGTAGTTCTAGACGATTAAAAGCATACTTTTCTTTATAGACAAAACGTGCGTATTTAGTCAGAATAACACATTCTTTTTCGAATTCTGTTCATTCCAAGCGGGAGAAGCTTGTAGGAAGTTGACTTTAAGATAAACACACAGCTACAGTTTCCCATAATGAATTGATGTTACTTGGCAAATAAGCTTACTTTTAGGTGGTACTACACGGTACAAAGCATACTCTTGTATAAAGATAAAACATGCGTTTCCCTGTCTCAATGTCACATTCTTTGACGAATTCTATTTGTTCTAAGCGGGAAACGCTTGTGGGAATTTGACTTTGAAGATAAACACACAGCTAGTGCTTCACAAAGTGAATTGTTGTTGGCAAATAAGCTTAGTGTTAATTGGTTCTAGACGATAAAAAGCATACTTTTCTATATAGAAAAGACGTGCTTGTCCCTGTCTGAATTGCACATTCTTTGGCGAATTCTGTTCGTTCCAAGCGGGAAAAGCTTGTATGAAGTTTACCTTGAACATAAATACACAGCTAGCGTTTTGCAAAGTGAATTGCTGTTACATGGTGAAAAAACTTAGTTTTAAATGGTTGTAGATGGTAAAAAACCTACTTTTCTATATAGACAAAACGTGAGTTTCCTAGTCTGAATCGCACATTCTTTGGCCAATCTGTTCGTTCCAAGTGGGAAAAGTTTGTAGGAAGTTGACTTTTGATAAACACACAACTAGTGTTCCAGAAAGTGAATGGCTGTTACTTGGCGATTAAGCTTAGTTTTAAGTCGTTCTAAATGGTAAAAAACATACTTCTCTATATACAAAAGACGGGCGTATCCAAGTATGAATCGCAAATTCTGTTCATTCAAAGCGGGAGAAGCTTGTAGGAGGATGACTTTGAAGATAAACAGACAACTAGTGTTTCACACACTGAATTGCTCTTACTTGGCGAATAAGCTTAGTTTTAAGTGTTTCTAGACAGTAAAAAGCGTCCGTTTCTACATAGACATAACGTGCGTTTCCCAGTCTGAATCGCACATTCTTTGGCGAATTCTATTCGTTCCAAGCGGGAAAAGATTTTAGGAGGTCGACATTGACGATAAACACACAGCTAGTGTTTCGCCAAGTGAATTGCGGTCACTTCTCGAATAAGCTTAGTTTTAAGGGGTTCTAGACGAGAAAAATCATTCTTTTCTATATAGACAAGATGTGCATTTCCCTTTCTGAATCAAACATTCTTTGGCGAATTCTGTTCGTTCCAAGCGGGAAAAGTTTGTAGTATGTTGACTTTGAAGATAAACACACAGCTACTGTTTCGCAAAGTGAATTGATGTTACTTGTCGAATTAAGCTTAAATTCAGAGGTTCTAGATGGTAAAAAAGCATACTTTTCTAGACAGACAAAATATGTGTTTCCCAGTCTGAATCGGACATTCTTTGGCGAATTCTGTTCGTTCCAAGAGGGAAAAGCTTGTAGGAAGTTGACTTTGAAGACAAACACACAGCTAGTGTTTTGCAAAGTGAATTGCTGTGACTTGGCCAATAAGCTTCTTTATAAGTAGTTCTAGACGATTAAAAGCATACTTTTCTTTATAGACAAAACGTGCGTATTTAGTCAGAATAACACATTCTTTTTCGAATTCTGTTCATTCCAAGCGGGAGAAGCTTGTAGGAAGTTGACTTTAAGATAAACACACAGCTACAGTTTCCCATAATGAATTGATGTTACTTGGCAAATAAGCTTACTTTTAGGTGGTACTACACGGTACAAAGCATACTCTTGTATAAAGACAAAACATGCGTTTCCCTGTCTCAATGTCACATTCTTTGACGGATTCTGTTTGTTCTAAGCGGGAAAAGCTTGTGGGAATTTGACTTTGAAGATAAACACACAGCTAGTGCTTCACAAAGTGAATTGTTGTTGGCAAATAAGCTTAGTTTTAATTGGTTCTAGACGATAAAAAGCATACTTTTCTATATAGAAAAGACGTGCTTGTCCCTGTCTGAATTGCACATTCTTTGGCGAATTCTGTTCGTTCCAAGCGGGAAAAGCTTGTATGAAGTTTACCTTGAACATAAAGACACAGCTAGCGTTTTGCAAAGTGAATTGCTGTTACATGGTGAAAAAACTTAGTTTTAAATGGTTGTAGATGGTAAAAAACCTACTTTTCTATATAGACAAAACGTGAGTTTCCTAGTCTGAATCGCACATTCTTTGGCCAATCTGTTCGTTCCAAGTGGGAAAAGTTTGTAGGAAGTTGACTTTTGATAAACACACAACTAGTGTTCCAGAAAGTGAATGGCTGTTACTTGGCGATTAAGCTTAGTTTTAAGTGGTTCTAGACGGTAACAAACATACTTTTCTGTATAGACAAAACGTGCATTTCCCACTCTCAATCGCACATTCTTTGGCGACTTCTGTTCATTCCAAGCGGGAAAAGCTTGTATGAAGTTTACCTTGAACATAAACACATAGCTGGTGTTTTGCAAAGTGAATTACTGTTACTCGGTGAATAAGCTTAGTTTTAGATAGTTCTAGACGGTAAAAAGCATACCTTTCTATATAATATAGACAAGACGTGCGTTTCCCAGTAAGAATCGCACATTCTTTGGCGAATTCTGTTCGTTCCAAGCAGGAAAAGCTTGTAGGAAGTTGACTTTGAAGATAAACACACAGCTAGTGTTTCGCCAAGTGAATTGATGTTACTTGGCAAATAAGCTTAGTTTTAAGTCGGTCTAAATGGTAAAAAACATACTTCTCTATATACAAAAGACGGGCGTATCCAAGTATGAATCGCAAATTCTGTTCATTCAAAGCGGGAGAAGCTTGTAGGAGGATGACTTTGAAGATAAACAGACAACTAGTGTTTCACACACTGAATTGTTCTTACTTGGCGAATAAGCTTAGTTTTAAGTGGTTCTAGACAGTAAAAAGCGTCCGTTTCTACATAGACATAACGTGCGTTTCCCAGTCTGAATCGCACATTCTTTGGCGAATTCTATTCGTTCCAAGCGGGAAAAGATTTTAGGAGGTCGACATTGACGATAAACACACAGCTAGTGTTTCGCCAAGTGAATTGCCGTCACTTCTCGAATAAGCTTAGTTTTAAGGGGTTCTAGACGAGAAAAATCATTCTTTTCTATATAGACAAGATGTGCATTTCCCTTTCTGAATCAAACATTCTTTGGCGAATTCTGTTCGTTCCAAGCGGGAAAAGTTTGTAGTATGTTGACTTTGGAGATAAACACACAGCTACTGTTTCGCAAAGTGAATTGATGTTACTTGTCGAATTAAGCTTAAATTCAGAGGTTCTAGATGGTAAAAAGCATACTTTTCTAGACAGACAAAATATGTGTTTCCCAGTCTGAATCGGACATTCTTTGGCGAATTCTGTTCGTTCCAAGAGGGAAAAGCTTGTAGGAAGTTGACTTTGAAGACAAACACACAGCTAGTGTTTTGCAAAGTGAATTGCCGTGACTTGGCCAATAAGCTTCTTTATAAGTAGTTCTAGACGATTAAAAGCATACTTTTCTTTATAGACAAAACGTGCGTATTTAGTCAGAATAACACATTCTTTTTCGAATTCTGTTCATTCCAAGCGGGAGAAGCTTGTAGGAAGTTGACTTTAAGATAAACACACAGCTACAGTTTCCCATAATGAATTGATGTTACTTGGCAAATAAGCTTAGTTTTAATTCGTTCTAAATGTTAAAAAACATACTTCTCTATATACAAAAGACGGGCGTATCCAAGTATGAATCGCAAATTCTGTTCATTCAAAGCGGGAGAAGCTTGTAGGAGGATGACTTTGAATATAAAGAGACAACTAGTGTTTCACACACTGAATTGCTCTTACTTGGCGAATAAGCTTAGTTTTAAGTGGTTCTAGACAGTAAAAAGCGTCCGTTTCTACATAGACATAACGTGCGTTTCCCAGTCTGAATCGCACATTCTTTGGCGAATTCTATTCGTTCCAAGCGGGAAAAGCTTTTAGGAGGTCGACATTGACGATAAACACACAGCTAGTGTTTCGCCAAGTGAATTGCCGTCACTTCTCGAATAAGCTTAGTTTTAAGGGGTTCTAGACGAGAAAAATCATTCTTTTCTATATAGACAAGATGTGCATTTCCCTTTCTGAATCAAACATTCTTTGGCGAATTCTGTTCGTTCCAAGCGGGAAAAGTTTGTAGTATGTTGACTTTGGAGATAAACACACAGCTACTGTTTCGCAAAGTGAATTGATGTTACTTGTCGAATTAAGCTTAAATTCAGAGGTTCTAGATGGTAAAAAGCATACTTTTCTAGACAGACAAAATATGTGTTTCCCAGTCTGAATCGGACATTCTTTGGCGAATTCTGTTCGTTCCAAGAGGGAAAAGCTTGTAGGAAGTTGACTTTGAAGACAAACACACAGCTAGTGTTTTGCAAAGTGAATTGCCGTGACTTGGCCAATAAGCTTCTTTATAAGTAGTTCTAGACGATTAAAAGCATACTTTTCTTTATAGACAAAACGTGCGTATTTAGTCAGAATAACACATTCTTTTTCGAATTCTGTTCATTCCAAGCGGGAGAAGCTTGTAGGAAGTTGACTTTAAGATAAACACACAGCTACAGTTTCCCATAATGAATTGATGTTACTTGGCAAATAAGCTTACTTTTAGGTGGTACTACACGGTACAAAGCATACTCTTGTATAAAGATAAAACATGCGTTTCCCTGTCTCAATGTCACATTCTTTGACGAATTCTATTTGTTCTAAGCGGGAAACGCTTGTGGGAATTTGACTTTGAAGATAAACACACAGCTAGTGCTTCACAAAGTGAATTGTTGTTGGCAAATAAGCTTAGTTTTAATTGGTTCTAGACGATAAAAAGCATACTTTTCTATATAGAAAAGACGTGCTTGTCCCTGTCTGAATTGCACATTCTTTGGCGAATTCTGTTCGTTCCAAGCGGGAAAAGCTTGTATGAAGTTTACCTTGAACATAAAGACACAGCTAGCGTTTTGCAAAGTGAATTGCTGTTACATGGTGAAAAAACTTAGTTTTAAATGGTTGTAGATGGTAAAAAACCTACTTTTCTATATAGACAAAACGTGAGTTTCCTAGTCTGAATCGCACATTCTTTGGCCAATCTGTTCGTTCCAAGTGGGAAAAGTTTGTAGGAAGTTGACTTTTGATAAACACACAACTAGTGTTCCAGAAAGTGAATGGCTGTTACTTGGCGATTAAGCTTAGTTTTAAGTGGTTCTAGACGGTAACAAACATACTTTTCTGTATAGACAAAACGTGCATTTCCCACTCTCAATCGCACATTCTTTGGCGACTTCTGTTCATTCCAAGCGGGAAAAGCTTGTATGAAGTTTACCTTGAACATAAACACATAGCTGGTGTTTTGCAAAGTGAATTACTGTTACTCGGTGAATAAGCTTAGTTTTAGATAGTTCTAGACGGTAAAAAGCATACCTTTCTATATAATATAGACAAGACGTGCGTTTCCCAGTAAGAATCGCACATTCTTTGGCGAATTCTGTTCGTTCCAAGCAGGAAAAGCTTGTAGGAAGTTGACTTTGAAGATAAACACACAGCTAGTGTTTCGCCAAGTGAATTGATGTTACTTGGCAAATAAGCTTAGTTTTAAGTCGTTCTAAATGGTAAAAAACATACTTCTCTATATACAAAAGACGGGCGTATCCAAGTATGAATCGCAAATTCTGTTCATTCAAAGCGGGAGAAGCTTGTAGGAGGATGACTTTGAAGATAAACAGACAACTAGTGTTTCACACACTGAATTGTTCTTACTTGGCGAATAAGCTTAGTTTTAAGTGGTTCTAGACAGTAAAAAGCGTCCGTTTCTACATAGACATAACGTGCGTTTCCCAGTCTGAATCGCACATTCTTTGGCGAATTCTATTCGTTCCAAGCGGGAAAAGATTTTAGGAGGTCGACATTGACGATAAACACACAGCTAGTGTTTCGCCAAGTGAATTGCCGTCACTTCTCGAATAAGCTTAGTTTTAAGGGGTTCTAGACGAGAAAAATCATTCTTTTCTATATAGACAAGATGTGCATTTCCCTTTCTGAATCAAACATTCTTTGGCGAATTCTGTTCGTTCCAAGCGGGAAAAGTTTGTAGTATGTTGACTTTGGAGATAAACACACAGCTACTGTTTCGCAAAGTGAATTGATGTTACTTGTCGAATTAAGCTTAAATTCAGAGGTTCTAGATGGTAAAAAGCATACTTTTCTAGATAGACAAAATATGTGTTTCCCAGTCTGAATCGGACATTCTTTGGCGAATTCTGTTCGTTCCAAGAGGGAAAAGCTTGTAGGAAGTTGACTTTGAAGACAAACACACAGCTAGTGTTTTGCAAAGTGAATTGCCGTGACTTGGCCAATAAGCTTCTTTATAAGTAGTTCTAGACGATTAAAAGCATACTTTTCTTTATAGACAAAACGTGCGTATTTAGTCAGAATAACACATTCTTTTTCGAATTCTGTTCATTCCAAGCGGGAGAAGCTTGTAGGAAGTTGACTTTAAGATAAACACACAGCTACAGTTTCCCATAATGAATTGATGTTACTTGGCAAATAAGCTTACTTTTAGGTGGTACTACACGGTACAAAGCATACTCTTGTATAAAGATAAAACATGCGTTTCCCTGTCTCAATGTCACATTCTTTGACGAATTCTATTTGTTCTAAGCGGGAAACGCTTGTGGGAATTTGACTTTGAAGATAAACACACAGCTAGTGCTTCACAAAGTGAATTGTTGTTGGCAAATAAGCTTAGTGTTAATTGGTTCTAGACGATAAAAAGCATACTTTTCTATATAGAAAAGACGTGCTTGTCCCTGTCTGAATTGCACATTCTTTGGCGAATTCTGTTCGTTCCAAGCGGGAAAAGCTTGTATGAAGTTTACCTTGAACATAAAGACACAGCTAGCGTTTTGCAAAGTGAATTGCTGTTACATGGTGAAAAAACTTAGTTTTAAATGGTTGTAGATGGTAAAAAACCTACTTTTCTATATAGACAAAACGTGAGTTTCCTAGTCTGAATCGCACATTCTTTGGCCAATCTGTTCGTTCCAAGTGGGAAAAGTTTGTAGGAAGTTGACTTTTGATAAACACACAACTAGTGTTCCAGAAAGTGAATGGCTGTTACTTGGCGATTAAGCTTAGTTTTAAGTGGTTCTAGACGGTAACAAACATACTTTTCTGTATAGACAAAACGTGCATTTCCCACTCTCAATCGCACATTCTTTGGCGACTTCTGTTCATTCCAAGCGGGAAAAGCTTGTATGAAGTTTACCTTGAACATAAACACATAGCTGGTGTTTTGCAAAGTGAATTACTGTTACTCGGTGAATAAGCTTAGTTTTAGATAGTTCTAGACGGTAAAAAGCATACCTTTCTATATAATATAGACAAGACGTGCGTTTCCCAGTAAGAATCGCACATTCTTTGGCGAATTCTGTTCGTTCCAAGCAGGAAAAGCTTGTAGGAAGTTGACTTTGAAGATAAACACACAGCTAGTGTTTCGCCAAGTGAATTGATGTTACTTGGCAAATAAGCTTAGTTTTAAGTCGGTCTAAATGGTAAAAAACATACTTCTCTATATACAAAAGACGGGCGTATCCAAGTATGAATCGCAAATTCTGTTCATTCAAAGCGGGAGAAGCTTGTAGGAGGATGACTTTGAAGATAAACAGACAACTAGTGTTTCACACACTGAATTGTTCTTACTTGGCGAATAAGCTTAGTTTTAAGTGGTTCTAGACAGTAAAAAGCGTCCGTTTCTACATAGACATAACGTGCGTTTCCCAGTCTGAATCGCACATTCTTTGGCGAATTCTATTCGTTCCAAGCGGGAAAAGATTTTAGGAGGTCGACATTGACGATAAACACACAGCTAGTGTTTCGCCAAGTGAATTGCCGTCACTTCTCGAATAAGCTTAGTTTTAAGGGGTTCTAGACGAGAAAAATCATTCTTTTCTATATAGACAAGATGTGCATTTCCCTTTCTGAATCAAACATTCTTTGGCGAATTCTGTTCGTTCCAAGCGGGAAAAGTTTGTAGTATGTTGACTTTGGAGATAAACACACAGCTACTGTTTCGCAAAGTGAATTGATGTTACTTGTCGAATTAAGCTTAAATTCAGAGGTTCTAGATGGTAAAAAGCATACTTTTCTAGACAGACAAAATATGTGTTTCCCAGTCTGAATCGGACATTCTTTGGCGAATTCTGTTCGTTCCAAGAGGGAAAAGCTTGTAGGAAGTTGACTTTGAAGACAAACACACAGCTAGTGTTTTGCAAAGTGAATTGCCGTGACTTGGCCAATAAGCTTCTTTATAAGTAGTTCTAGACGATTAAAAGCATACTTTTCTTTATAGACAAAACGTGCGTATTTAGTCAGAATAACACATTCTTTTTCGAATTCTGTTCATTCCAAGCGGGAGAAGCTTGTAGGAAGTTGACTTTAAGATAAACACACAGCTACAGTTTCCCATAATGAATTGATGTTACTTGGCAAATAAGCTTAGTTTTAATTCGTTCTAAATGTTAAAAAACATACTTCTCTATATACAAAAGACGGGCGTATCCAAGTATGAATCGCAAATTCTGTTCATTCAAAGCGGGAGAAGCTTGTAGGAGGATGACTTTGAATATAAAGAGACAACTAGTGTTTCACACACTGAATTGCTCTTACTTGGCGAATAAGCTTAGTTTTAAGTGGTTCTAGACAGTAAAAAGCGTCCGTTTCTACATAGACATAACGTGCGTTTCCCAGTCTGAATCGCACATTCTTTGGCGAATTCTATTCGTTCCAAGCGGGAAAAGCTTTTAGGAGGTCGACATTGACGATAAACACACAGCTAGTGTTTCGCCAAGTGAATTGCCGTCACTTCTCGAATAAGCTTAGTTTTAAGGGGTTCTAGACGAGAAAAATCATTCTTTTCTATATAGACAAGATGTGCATTTCCCTTTCTGAATCAAACATTCTTTGGCGAATTCTGTTCGTTCCAAGCGGGAAAAGTTTGTAGTATGTTGACTTTGGAGATAAACACACAGCTACTGTTTCGCAAAGTGAATTGATGTTACTTGTCGAATTAAGCTTAAATTCAGAGGTTCTAGATGGTAAAAAGCATACTTTTCTAGACAGACAAAATATGTGTTTCCCAGTCTGAATCGGACATTCTTTGGCGAATTCTGTTCGTTCCAAGAGGGAAAAGCTTGTAGGAAGTTGACTTTGAAGACAAACACACAGCTAGTGTTTTGCAAAGTGAATTGCCGTGACTTGGCCAATAAGCTTCTTTATAAGTAGTTCTAGACGATTAAAAGCATACTTTTCTTTATAGACAAAACGTGCGTATTTAGTCAGAATAACACATTCTTTTTCGAATTCTGTTCATTCCAAGCGGGAGAAGCTTGTAGGAAGTTGACTTTAAGATAAACACACAGCTACAGTTTCCCATAATGAATTGATGTTACTTGGCAAATAAGCTTACTTTTAGGTGGTACTACACGGTACAAAGCATACTCTTGTATAAAGATAAAACATGCGTTTCCCTGTCTCAATGTCACATTCTTTGACGAATTCTATTTGTTCTAAGCGGGAAACGCTTGTGGGAATTTGACTTTGAAGATAAACACACAGCTAGTGCTTCACAAAGTGAATTGTTGTTGGCAAATAAGCTTAGTTTTAATTGGTTCTAGACGATAAAAAGCATACTTTTCTATATAGAAAAGACGTGCTTGTCCCTGTCTGAATTGCACATTCTTTGGCGAATTCTGTTCGTTCCAAGCGGGAAAAGCTTGTATGAAGTTTACCTTGAACATAAAGACACAGCTAGCGTTTTGCAAAGTGAATTGCTGTTACATGGTGAAAAAACTTAGTTTTAAATGGTTGTAGATGGTAAAAAACCTACTTTTCTATATAGACAAAACGTGAGTTTCCTAGTCTGAATCGCACATTCTTTGGCCAATCTGTTCGTTCCAAGTGGGAAAAGTTTGTAGGAAGTTGACTTTTGATAAACACACAACTAGTGTTCCAGAAAGTGAATGGCTGTTACTTGGCGATTAAGCTTAGTTTTAAGTCGTTCTAAATGGTAAAAAACATACTTCTCTATATACAAAAGACGGGCGTATCCAAGTATGAATCGCAAATTCTGTTCATTCAAAGCGGGAGAAGCTTGTAGGAGGATGACTTTGAAGATAAACAGACAACTAGTGTTTCACACACTGAATTGCTCTTACTTGGCGAATAAGCTTAGTTTTAAGTGGTTCTAGACAGTAAAAAGCGTCCGTTTCTACATAGACATAACGTGCGTTTCCCAGTCTGAATCGCACATTCTTTGGCGAATTCTATTCGTTCCAAGCGGGAAAAGATTTTAGGAGGTCGACATTGACGATAAACACACAGCTAGTGTTTCGCCAAGTGAATTGCGGTCACTTCTCGAATAAGCTTAGTTTTAAGGGGTTCTAGACGAGAAAAATCATTCTTTTCTATATAGACAAGATGTGCATTTCCCTTTCTGAATCAAACATTCTTTGGCGAATTCTGTTCGTTCCAAGCGGGAAAAGTTTGTAGTATGTTGACTTTGAAGATAAACACACAGCTACTGTTTCGCAAAGTGAATTGATGTTACTTGTCGAATTAAGCTTAAATTCAGAGGTTCTAGATGGTAAAAAAGCATACTTTTCTAGACAGACAAAATATGTGTTTCCCAGTCTGAATCGGACATTCTTTGGCGAATTCTGTTCGTTCCAAGAGGGAAAAGCTTGTAGGAAGTTGACTTTGAAGACAAACACACAGCTAGTGTTTTGCAAAGTGAATTGCCGTGACTTGGCCAATAAGCTTCTTTATAAGTAGTTCTAGACGATTAAAAGCATACTTTTCTTTATAGACAAAACGTGCGTATTTAGTCAGAATAACACATTCTTTTTCGAATTCTGTTCATTCCAAGCGGGAGAAGCTTGTAGGAAGTTGACTTTAAGATAAACACACAGCTACAGTTTCCCATAATGAATTGATGTTACTTGGCAAATAAGCTTACTTTTAGGTGGTACTACACGGTACAAAGCATACTCTTGTATAAAGACAAAACATGCGTTTCCCTGTCTCAATGTCACATTCTTTGACGGATTCTGTTTGTTCTAAGCGGGAAAAGCTTGTGGGAATTTGACTTTGAAGATAAACACACAGCTAGTGCTTCACAAAGTGAATTGTTGTTGGCAAATAAGCTTAGTTTTAATTGGTTCTAGACGATAAAAAGCATACTTTCTATATAGAAAAGACGTGCTTGTCCCTGTCTGAATTGCACATTCTTTGGCGAATTCTGTTCGTTCCAAGCGGGAAAAGCTTGTATGAAGTTTACCTTGAACATAAAGACACAGCTAGCGTTTTGCAAAGTGAATTGCTGTTACATGGTGAAAAAACTTAGTTTTAAATGGTTGTAGATGGTAAAAAACCTACTTTTCTATATAGACAAAACGTGAGTTTCCTAGTCTGAATCGCACATTCTTTGGCCAATCTGTTCGTTCCAAGTGGGAAAAGTTTGTAGGAAGTTGACTTTTGATAAACACACAACTAGTGTTCCAGAAAGTGAATGGCTGTTACTTGGCGATTAAGCTTAGTTTTAAGTGGTTCTAGACGGTAACAAACATACTTTTCTGTATAGACAATACGTGCATTTCCCACTCTCAATCGCACATTCTTTGGCGACTTCTGTTCATTCCAAGCGGGAAAAGCTTGTATGAAGTTTACCTTGAACATAAACACATAGCTGGTGTTTTGCAAAGTGAATTACTGTTACTCGGTGAATAAGCTTAGTTTTAGATAGTTCTAGACGGTAAAAAGCATACCTTTCTATATAGACAAGACGTGCGTTTCCCAGTAAGAATCGCACATTCTTTGGCGAATTCTGTTCGTTCCAAGCAGGAAAAGCTTGTAGGAAGTTGACTTTGAAGATAAACACACAGCTAGTGTTTCGCCAAGTGAATTGATGTTACTTGGCAAATAAGCTTAGTTTTAAGTCGTTCTAAATGGTAAAAAACATACTTCTCTATATACAAAAGACAGGCGTATCCAAGTATGAATCGCAAATTCTGTTCATTCAAAGCGGGAGAAGCTTGTAGGAGGATGACTTTGAAGATAAACAGACAACTAGTGTTTCACACACTGAATTGCTCTTACTTGGCGAATAAGCTTAGTTTTAAGTGGTTCTAGACAGTAAAAAGCGTCCGTTTCTACATAGACATAACGTGCGTTTCCCAGTCTGAATCGCACATTCTTTGGCGAATTCTATTCGTTCCAAGCGGGAAAAGATTTTAGGAGGTCGACATTGACGATAAACACACAGCTAGTGTTTCGCCAAGTGAATTGCGGTCACTTCTCGAATAAGCTTAGTTTTAAGGGGTTCTAGACGAGAAAAATCATTCTTTTCTATATAGACAAGATGTGCATTTCCCTTTCTGAATCAAACATTCTTTGGCGAATTCTGTTCGTTCCAAGCGGGAAAAGTTTGTAGTATGTTGACTTTGAAGATAAACACACAGCTACTGTTTCGCAAAGTGAATTGATGTTACTTGTCGAATTAAGCTTAAATTCAGAGGTTCTAGATGGTAAAAAAGCATACTTTTCTAGACAGACAAAATATGTGTTTCCCAGTCTGAATCGGACATTCTTTGGCGAATTCTGTTCGTTCCAAGAGGGAAAAGCTTGTAGGAAGTTGACTTTGAAGACAAACACACAGCTAGTGTTTTGCAAAGTGAATTGCCGTGACTTGGCCAATAAGCTTCTTTATAAGTAGTTCTAGACGATTAAAAGCATACTTTTCTTTATAGACAAAACGTGCGTATTTAGTCAGAATAACACATTCTTTTTCGAATTCTGTTCATTCCAAGCGGGAGAAGCTTGTAGGAAGTTGACTTTAAGATAAACACACAGCTACAGTTTCCCATAATGAATTGATGTTACTTGGCAAATAAGCTTACTTTTAGGTGGTACTACACGGTACAAAGCATACTCTTGTATAAAGACAAAACATGCGTTTCCCTGTCTCAATGTCACATTCTTTGACGAATTCTGTTTGTTCTAAGCTGGAAACGCTTGTGGGAATTTGACTTTGAAGATAAACACACAGCTAGTGCTTCACAAAGTGAATTGTTGTTGGCAAATAAGCTTAGTTTTAATTGGTTCTAGACGATAAAAAGCATACTTTCTATATAGAAAAGACGTGCTTGTCCCTGTCTGAATTGCACATTCTTTGGCGAATTCTGTTCGTTCCAAGCGGGAAAAGCTTGTATGAAGTTTACCTTGAACATAAAGACACAGCTAGCGTTTTGCAAAGTGAATTGCTGTTACATGGTGAAAAAACTTAGTTTTAAATGGTTGTAGATGGTAAAAAACCTACTTTTCTATATAGACAAAACGTGAGTTTCCTAGTCTGAATCGCACATTCTTTGGCCAATCTGTTCGTTCCAAGTGGGAAAAGTTTGTAGGAAGTTGACTTTTGATAAACACACAACTAGTGTTCCAGAAAGTGAATGGCTGTTACTTGGCGATTAAGCTTAGTTTTAAGTGGTTCTAGACGGTAACAAACATACTTTTCTGTATAGACAATACGTGCATTTCCCACTCTCAATCGCACATTCTTTGGCGACTTCTGTTCATTCCAAGCGGGAAAAGCTTGTATGAAGTTTACCTTGAACATAAACACATAGCTGGTGTTTTGCAAAGTGAATTACTGTTACTCGGTGAATAAGCTTAGTTTTAGATAGTTCTAGACGGTAAAAAGCATACCTTTCTATATAGACAAGACGTGCGTTTCCCAGTAAGAATCGCACATTCTTTGGCGAATTCTGTTCGTTCCAAGCAGGAAAAGCTTGTAGGAAGTTGACTTTGAAGATAAACACACAGCTAGTGTTTCGCCAAGTGAATTGATGTTACTTGGCAAATAAGCTTAGTTTTAAGTCGTTCTAAATGGTAAAAAACATACTTCTCTATATACAAAAGACAGGCGTATCCAAGTATGAATCGCAAATTCTGTTCATTCAAAGCGGGAGAAGCTTGTAGGAGGATGACTTTGAAGATAAACAGACAACTAGTGTTTCACACACTGAATTGCTCTTACTTGGCGAATAAGCTTAGTTTTAAGTGGTTCTAGACAGTAAAAAGCGTCCGTTTCTACATAGACATAACGTGCGTTTCCCAGTCTGAATCGCACATTCTTTGGCGAATTCTATTCGTTCCAAGCGGGAAAAGATTTTAGGAGGTCGACATTGACGATAAACACACAGCTAGTGTTTCGCCAAGTGAATTGCCGTCACTTCTCGAATAAGCTTAGTTTTAAGGGGTTCTAGACGAGAAAAATCATTCTTTTCTATATAGACAAGGTGTGCATTTCCCTTTCTGAATCAAACATTCTTTGGCGAATTCTGTTCGTTCCAAGCGGGAAAAGTTTGTAGTATGTTGACTTTGAAGATAAACACACAGCTACTGTTTCGCAAAGTGAATTGATGTTACTTGTCGAATTAAGCTTAAATTCAGAGGTTCTAGATGGTAAAAAAGCATACTTTTCTAGACAGACAAAATATGTGTTTCCCAGTCTGAATCGGACATTCTTTGGCGAATTCTGTTCGTTCCAAGAGGGAAAAGCTTGTAGGAAGTTGACTTTGAAGACAAACACACAGCTAGTGTTTTGCAAAGTGAATTGCCGTGACTTGGCCAATAAGCTTCTTTATAAGTAGTTCTAGACGATTAAAAGCATACTTTTCTTTATAGACAAAACGTGCGTATTTAGTCAGAATAACACATTCTTTTTCGAATTCTGTTCATTCCAAGCGGGAGAAGCTTGTAGGAAGTTGACTTTAAGATAAACACACAGCTACAGTTTCCCATAATGAATTGATGTTACTTGGCAAATAAGCTTACTTTTAGGTGGTATTACACGGTACAAAGCATACTCTTGTATAAAGACAAAACATGCGTTTCCCTGTCTCAATGTCACATTCTTTGACGAATTCTGTTTGTTCTAAGTGGGAAACGCTTGTGGGAATTTGACTTTGAAGATAAACACACATCTAGTGCTTCACAAAGTGAATTGTTGTTGGCAAATAAGCTTAGTTTTAATTGGTTCTAGACGATAAAAAGCATACTTTTCTATATAGAAAAGACGTGCTTGTCCCTGTCTGAATTGCACATTCTTTGGCGAATTCTGTTCGTTCCAAGCGGGAAAAGCTTGTATGAAGTTTACCTTGAACATAAACACATAGCTGGTGTTTTGCAAAGTGAATTACTGTTACTCGGTGAATAAGCTTAGTTTTAGATAGTTCTAGACGGTAAAAAGCATACCTTTCTATATAGACAAGACGTGCCTTTCCCAGTATGAATCGCACATTCTTTGGCGAATTCTGTTCGTTCCAAGCAGGAAAAGCTTGTAGGAAGTTGACTTTGAAGATAAACACACAGCTAGTGTTTCGCCAAGTGAATTGATGTTACTTGGCAAATAAGCTTAGTTTTAAGTCGTTCTAAATGGTAAAAAACATACTTCTCAATATACAAAAGACGGGCGTATCCAAGTATGAATCGCAAATTCTGTTCATTCAAAGCGGGAGAAGCTTGTAGGAGGATGACTTTGAAGATAAAGAGACAACTAGTGTTTCACACACTGAATTGCTCTTACTTGGCGAATAACCTTAGTTTTAAGTGGTTCTAGACAGTAAAAAGCGTCCGTTTCTACAGAGACATAACGTGCGTTTCCCAGTCTGAATCGCACATTCTTTGCGAATTCTATTTGTTCCAAGCGGGAAATGATTTTAGGAGGTCGACATTGACGATAAACACACAGCTAGTGTTTCGCCAAGTGAATTGCCGTCACTTCTCGAATAAGCTTAGTTTTAAGGGGTTCTAGACGAGAAAAATCATTCTTTTCTATATAGACAAGATGTGCATTTCCCTTTCTGAATCAAACATTCTTTGGCGAATTCTGTTCGTTCCAAGCGGGAAAAGTTTGTAGTATGTTGACTTTGAAGATAAACACACAGCTACTGTTTCGCAAAGAGAATTGATGTTACTTGTCGAATTAAGCTTAAATTCAGAGGTTCTAGATGGTAAAAAAGCATACTTTTCTAGACAGACAAAATATGTGTTTCCCAGTCTGAATCGGACATTCTTTGGCGAATTCTGTTCGTTCCAAGAGGGAAAAGCTTGTAGGAAGTTGACTTTGAACACAAACACACAGCTAGTGTTTTGCAAAGTGAATTGCCGTGACTTGGCCAATAAGCTTCTTTATAAGTAGTTCTAGACGATTAAAAGCATACTTTTCTTTATAGACAAAACGTGCGTATTTAGTCAGAATAACACATTCTTTTTCGAATTCTGTTCATTCCAAGCGGGAGAAGCTTGTAGGAAGTTGACTTTAAGATAAACACACAGCTACAGTTTCCCATAATGAATTGATGTTACTTGGCAAATAAGCTTACTTTTAGGTGGTACTACACGGTACAAAGCATACTCTTGTATAAAGACAAAACATGCGTTTCCCTGTCTCAATGTCACATTCTTTGACGAATTCTGTTTGTTCTAAGCGGGAAACGCTTGTGGGAATTTGACTTTGAAGATAAACACACAGCTAGTGCTTCACAAAGTGAATTGTTGTTGGCAAATAAGCTTAGTTTTAATTGGTTCTAGACGATAAAAAGCATACTTTTCTATATAGAAAAGACGTGCTTGTCCCTGTCTGAATTGCACATTCTTTGGCGAATTCAGTTCGTTCCAAGCGGGAAAAGCTTGTATGAAGTTTACCTTGAACATAAAGACACAGCTAGCGTTTTGCAAGGTGAATTGCTGTTACATGGTGAAAAAACTTAGTTTTAAATGGTTGTAGATGGTAAAAAACCTACTTTTCTATATAGACAAAACGTGAGTTTCCTAGTCTGAATCGCACATTCATTGGCCAATCTGTTCGTTCCAAGTGGGAAAAGTTTGTAGGAAGTTGACTTTTGATAAACACACAACTAGTGTTCCAGAAAGTGAATGGCTGTTACTTGGCGATTAAGCTTAGTTTTAAGTGGTTCGAGACAGTAACAAACATACTTTTCTGTATAGACAAAACGTGCATTTCCCACTCTCAATCGCACATTCTTTGGCGACTTCTGTTCATTCCAAGCGGGAAAAGCTTGTATGAAGTTTACCTTGAACATAAACACATAGCTGGTGTTTTGCAAAGTGAATTACTGTTACTCGGTGAATAAGCTTAGTTTTAGATAGTTCTAGACGGTAAAAAGCATACCTTTCTATATAGACAAGACGTGCCTTTCCCAGTATGAATCGCACATTCTTTGGCGAATTCTGTTCGTTCCAAGCAAGAAAAGCTTGTAGGAAGTTGACTTTGAAGATAAACACACAGCTAGTGTTTCGCCAAGTGAATTGATGTTACTTGGCAAATAAGCTTAGTTTTAAGTCGTTCTAAATGGTAAAAAACATACTTCTCAATATACAAAAGACGGGCGTATCCAAGTATGAATCGCAAATTCTGTTCATTCAAAGCGGGAGAAGCTTGTAGGAGGATGACTTTGAAGATAAAGAGACAACTAGTGTTTCACACACTGAATTGCTCTTACTTGGCGAATAACCTTAGTTTTAAGTGGTTCTAGACAGTAAAAAGCGTCCGTTTCTACAGAGACATAACGTGCGTTTCCCAGTCTGAATCGCACATTCTTTGGCGAATTCTATTCGTTCCAAGCGGGAAAAGATTTTAGGAGGTCGACATTGACGATAAACACACAGCTAGTGTTTCGCCAAGTGAATTGCCGTCACTTCTCGAATAAGCTTAGTTTTAAGGGGTTCTAGACGAGAAAAATCATTCTTTTCTATATAGACAAGATGTGCATTTCCCTTTCTGAATCAAACATTCTTTGGCGAATTCTGTTCGTTCCAAGCGGGAAAAGTTTGTAGTATGTTGACTTTGGAGATAAACACACAGCTACTGTTTCGCAAAGTGAATTGATGTTACTTGTCGAATTAAGCTTAAATTCAGAGGTTCTAGATGGTAAAAAGCATACTTTTCTAGACAGACAAAATATGTGTTTCCCAGTCTGAATCGGACATTCTTTGGCGAATTCTGTTCGTTCCAAGAGGGAAAAGCTTGTAGGAAGTTGACTTTGAACACAAACACACAGCTAGTGTTTTGCAAAGTGAATTGCCGTGACTTGGCCAATAAGCTTCTTTATAAGTAGTTCTAGACGATTAAAAGCATACTTTTCTTTATAGACAAAACATGCGTATTTAGTCAGAATAACACATTCTTTTTCGAATTCTGTTCATTCCAAGCGGGAGAAGCTTGTAGGAAGTTGACTTTAAGATAAACACACAGCTACAGTTTCCCATAATGAATTGATGTTACTTGGCAAATAAGCTTACTTTTAGGTGGTACTACACGGTACAAAGCATACTCTTGTATAAAGACAAAACATGCGTTTCCCTGTCTCAATGTCACATTCTTTGACGAATTCTGTTTGTTCTAAGCGGGAAACGCTTGTGGGAATTTGACTTTGAAGATAAACACACAGCTAGTGCTTCACAAAGTGAATTGTTGTTGGCAAATAAGCTTAGTTTTAATTGGTTCTAGACGATAAAAAGCATACTTTTCTATATAGAAAAGACGTGCTTGTCCCTGTCTGAATTGCACATTCTTTGGCGAATTCTGTTCGTTCCAAGCGGGAAAAGCTTGTATGAAGTTTACCTTGAACATAAAGACACAGCTAGCGTTTTGCAAAGTGAATTGCTGTTACATGGTGAAAAAACTTAGTTTTAAATGGTTGTAGATGGTAAAAAACCTACTTTTCTATATAGACAAAACGTGAGTTTCCTAGTCTGAATCGCACATTCTTTGGCCAATCTGTTCGTTCCAAGTGGGAAAAGTTTGTAGGAAGTTGACTTTTGATAAACACACAACTAGTGTTCCAGAAAGTGAATGGCTGTTACTTGGCGATTAAGCTGAGTTTTAAGTGGTTCTAGACGGTAACAAACATACTTTTCTGTATAGACAAAACGCGCATTTCCCACTCTCAATCGCACATTCTTTGGCGACTTCTGTTCGTTCCAAGCGGAAAAAGCTGGTATGAAGTTTACCTTGAACATAAACACATAGCTGGTGTTTTGCAAAGTGAATTACTGTTACTCGGTGAATAAGCTTAGTTTTACATAGTTCTAGACGGTAAAAAGCATACCTTTCTATATAGACAAGACGTGCGTTTCCCAGTATGAATCGCACATTCTTTGGCGAATTCTGTTCGTTCCAAGCAGGAAAAGCTTGTAGGAAGTTGACTTTGAAGATAAACACACAGCTAGTGTTTCGCCAAGTGAATTGATGTTACTTGGCAAATAAGCTTAGTTTTAAGTCGTTCTAAATGGTAAAAAACATACTTCTCTATATACAAAAGACGGGCGTATCCAAGTATGAATCGCAAATTCTGTTCATTCAAAGCGGGAGAAGCTTGTAGGAGGATGACTTTGAAGATAAACAGACAACTAGTGTTTCACACACTGAATTGCTCTTACTTGGCGAATAAGCTTAGTTTTAAGTGGTTCTAGACAGTAAAAAGCGTCCGTTCCTACATAGACATAACGTGCGTTTCCCAGTCTGAATCGCACATTCTTTGGCGAATTCTATTCGTTCCAAGCGGGAAAAGCTTTTAAAAGGTCGACATTGACGATAAACACACAGCTAGTGTTTCGCCAAGTGAATTGCCGTCACTTCTCGAATAAGCTTAGTTTGAAGGGGTTCTAGGCGAGAAAAATCATTCTTTTCCATATAGACAAGATGTGCATTTCCCTTTCTGAATCAAACATTCTTTGGCGAATTCTGTTAGTTCCAAGCGGGAAAAGTTTGTAGTATGTTGACTTTGAAGATAAACACACAGCTACTGTGTCGCAAAGTGAATTGATGTTACTTGTCGAATAAGCTTAAATTCAGAGGTTCTAGATGGTAAAAAGCATACTTTTCTAGATAGACAAAATATGTGTTTCCCAGTCTGAATCGGACATTCTTTGGCGAATTCTGTTCGTTCCAAGAGGGAAAAGCTTGTAGGAAGTTGACTTTGAAGACAAACACACAGCTAGTGTTTTGCAAAGTGAATTGCTGTGACTTGGCCAATAAGCTTCTTTATAAGTAGTTCTAGACGATTAAAAGCATACTTTTCTTTATAGACAAAACGTGCGTTTTTAGTCTGAATCACACATTCTTTTTCGAATTCTGTTCATTCCAAGCGGGAGAAGCTTGTAGGAAGTTGACTTTAAGATAAACACACAGCTACAGTTTCCCATAATGAATTGATGTTACTTGGCAAATAAGCTTACTTTTAGGTGGTACTACACGGTACAAAGCATACTCTTGTATAAAGACAAAACATGCGTTTCCCTGTCTCAATGTCACATTCTTTGACGGATTCTGTTTGTTCTAAGCGGGAAAAGCTTGTGGGAATTTGACTTTGAAGATAAACACACAGCTAGTGCTTCACAAAGTGAATTGTTGTTGGCAAATAAGCTTAGTTTTAATTGGTTCTAGACGATAAAAAGCATACTTTTCTATATAGAAAAGACGTGCTTGTCCCTGTCTGAATTGCACATTCTTTGGCGAATTCTGTTCGTTCCAAGCGGGAAAAGCTTGTATGAAGTTTACCTTGAACATAAAGACACAGCTAGCGTTTTGCAAAGTGAATTGCTGTTACATGGTGAAAAAACTTAGTTTTAAATGGTTGTAGATGGTAAAAAACCTACTTTTCTATATAGACAAAACGTGAGTTTCCTAGTCTGAATCGCACATTCTTTGGCCAATCTGTTCGTTCCAAGTGGGAAAAGTTTGTAGGAAGTTGACTTTTGATAAACACACAACTAGTGTTCCAGAAAGTGAATGGCTGTTACTTGGCGATTAAGCTGAGTTTTAAGTGGTTCTAGACGGTAACAAACATACTTTTCTGTATAGACAAAACGCGCATTTCCCACTCTCAATCGCACATTCTTTGGCGACTTCTGTTCGTTCCAAGCGGGAAAAGCTGGTATGAAGTTTACCTTGAACATAAACACATAGCTGGTGTTTTGCAAAGTGAATTACTGTTACTCGGTGAATAAGCTTAGTTTTAGATAGTTCTAGACGGTAAAAAGCATACCCTTCTATATAGACAAGACGTGCGTTTCCCAGTATGAATCGCACATTCTTTGGCGAATTCTGTTCGTTCCAAGCAGGAAAAGCTTGTAGGAAGTTGACTTTGAAGATAAACACACAGCTAGTGTTTCGCCAAGTGAATTGATGTTACTTGGCAAATAAGCTTAGTTTTAAGTCGTTCTAAATGGTAAAAAACATACTTCTCTATATACAAAAGACGGGCGTATCCAAGTATGAATCGCAAATTCTGTTCATTCAAAGCGGGAGAAGCTTGTAGGAGGATGACTTTGAAGATAAACAGACAACTAGTGTTTCACACACTGAATTGCTCTTACTTGGCGAATAAGCTTAGTTTTAAGTGGTTCTAGACAGTAAAAAGCGTCCGTTCCTACATAGACATAACGTGCGTTTCCCAGTCTGAATCGCACATTCTTTGGCGAATTCTATTCGTTCCAAGCGGGAAAAGCTTTTAGGAGGTCGACATTGACGATAAACACACAGCTAGTGTTTCGCCAAGTGAATTGCCGTCACTTCTCGAATAAGCTTAGTTTGAAGGGGTTCTAGGCGAGAAA
The DNA here is from genome assembly GCF_021556685.1 of Rattus norvegicus. Taxonomy (NCBI): domain Eukaryota; kingdom Metazoa; phylum Chordata; class Mammalia; order Rodentia; family Muridae; genus Rattus; species Rattus norvegicus. The sequence continues at coordinate 3,184,416 of NC_141536.1, forward strand.
AATCATTCTTTTCCATATAGACAAGATGTGCATTTCCCTTTCTGAATCAAACATTCTTTGGCGAATTCTGTTAGTTCCAAGCGGGAAAAGTTTGTAGTATGTTGACTTTGAAGATAAACACACAGCTACTGTGTCGCAAAGTGAATTGATGTTACTTGTCGAATAAGCTTAAATTCAGAGGTTCTAGATGGTAAAAAGCATACTTTTCTAGATAGACAAAATATGTGTTTCCCAGTCTGAATCGGACATTCTTTGGCGAATTCTGTTCGTTCCAAGAGGGAAAAGCTTGTAGGAAGTTGACTTTGAAGACAAACACACAGCTAGTGTTTTGCAAAGTGAATTGCTGTGACTTGGCCAATAAGCTTCTTTATAAGTAGTTCTAGACGATTAAAAGCATACTTTTCTTTATAGACAAAACGTGCGTTTTTAGTCTGAATCACACATTCTTTTTCGAATTCTGTTCATTCCAAGCGGGAGAAGCTTGTAGGAAGTTGACTTTAAGATAAACACACAGCTACAGTTTCCCATAATGAATTGATGTTACTTGGCAAATAAGCTTACTTTTAGGTGGTACTACACGGTACAAAGCATACTCTTGTATAAAGACAAAACATGCGTTTCCCTGTCTCAATGTCACATTCTTTGACGGATTCTGTTTGTTCTAAGCGGGAAAAGCTTGTGGGAATTTGACTTTGAAGATAAACACACAGCTAGTGCTTCACAAAGTGAATTGTTGTTGGCAAATAAGCTTAGTTTTAATTGGTTCTAGACGATAAAAAGCATACTTTTCTATATAGAAAAGACGTGCTTGTCCCTGTCTGAATTGCACATTCTTTGGCGAATTCTGTTCGTTCCAAGCGGGAAAAGCTTGTATGAAGTTTACCTTGAACATAAAGACACAGCTAGCGTTTTGCAAAGTGAATTGCTGTTACATGGTGAAAAAACTTAGTTTTAAATGGTTGTAGATGGTAAAAAACCTACTTTTCTATATAGACAAAACGTGAGTTTCCTAGTCTGAATCGCACATTCTTTGGCCAATCTGTTCGTTCCAAGTGGGAAAAGTTTGTAGGAAGTTGACTTTTGATAAACACACAACTAGTGTTCCAGAAAGTGAATGGCTGTTACTTGGCGATTAAGCTGAGTTTTAAGTGGTTCTAGACGGTAACAAACATACTTTTCTGTATAGACAAAACGCGCATTTCCCACTCTCAATCGCACATTCTTTGGCGACTTCTGTTCGTTCCAAGCGGGAAAAGCTGGTATGAAGTTTACCTTGAACATAAACACATAGCTGGTGTTTTGCAAAGTGAATTACTGTTACTCGGTGAATAAGCTTAGTTTTAGATAGTTCTAGACGGTAAAAAGCATACCTTTCTATATAGACAAGACGTGCGTTTCCCAGTATGAATCGCACATTCTTTGGCGAATTCTGTTCGTTCCAAGCAGGAAAAGCTTGTAGGAAGTTGACTTTGAAGATAAACACACAGCTAGTGTTTCGCCAAGTGAATTGATGTTACTTGGCAAATAAGCTTAGTTTTAAGTCGTTCTAAATGGTAAAAAACATACTTCTCTATATACAAAAGACGGGCGTATCCAAGTATGAATCGCAAATTCTGTTCATTCAAAGCGGGAGAAGCTTGTAGGAGGATGACTTTGAAGATAAACAGACAACTAGTGTTTCACACACTGAATTGCTCTTACTTGGCGAATAAGCTTAGTTTTAAGTGGTTCTAGACAGTAAAAAGCGTCCGTTCCTACATAGACATAACGTGCGTTTCCCAGTCTGAATCGCACATTCTTTGGCGAATTCTATTCGTTCCAAGCGGGAAAAGCTTTTAGGAGGTCGACATTGACGATAAACACACAGCTAGTGTTTCGCCAAGTGAATTGCCGTCACTTCTCGAATAAGCTTAGTTTGAAGGGGTTCTAGGCGAGAAAAATCATTCTTTTCCATATAGACAAGATGTGCATTTCCCTTTCTGAATCAAACATTCTTTGGCGAATTCTGTTAGTTCCAAGCGGGAAAAGTTTGTAGTATGTTGACTTTGAAGATAAACACACAGCTACTGTGTCGCAAAGTGAATTGATGTTACTTGTCGAATAAGCTTAAATTCAGAGGTTCTAGATGGTAAAAAGCATACTTTTCTAGATAGACAAAATATGTGTTTCCCAGTCTGAATCGGACATTCTTTGGCGAATTCTGTTCGTTCCAAGAGGGAAAAGCTTGTAGGAAGTTGACTTTGAAGACAAACACACAGCTAGTGTTTTGCAAAGTGAATTGCTGTGACTTGGCCAATAAGCTTCTTTATAAGTAGTTCTAGACGATTAAAAGCATACTTTTCTTTATAGACAAAACGTGCGTTTTTAGTCTGAATCACACATTCTTTTTCGAATTCTGTTCATTCCAAGCGGGAGAAGCTTGTAGGAAGTTGACTTTAAGATAAACACACAGCTACAGTTTCCCATAATGAATTGATGTTACTTGGCAAATAAGCTTACTTTTAGGTGGTACTACACGGTACAAAGCATACTCTTGTATAAAGACAAAACATGCGTTTCCCTGTCTCAATGTCACATTCTTTGACGGATTCTGTTTGTTCTAAGCGGGAAAAGCTTGTGGGAATTTGACTTTGAAGATAAACACACAGCTAGTGCTTCACAAAGTGAATTGTTGTTGGCAAATAAGCTTAGTTTTAATTGGTTCTAGACGATAAAAAGCATACTTTTCTATATAGAAAAGACGTGCTTGTCCCTGTCTGAATTGCACATTCTTTGGCGAATTCTGTTCGTTCCAAGCGGGAAAAGCTTGTATGAAGTTTACCTTGAACATAAAGACACAGCTAGCGTTTTGCAAAGTGAATTGCTGTTACATGGTGAAAAAACTTAGTTTTAAATGGTTGTAGATGGTAAAAAACCTACTTTTCTATATAGACAAAACGTGAGTTTCCTAGTCTGAATCGCACATTCTTTGGCCAATCTGTTCGTTCCAAGTGGGAAAAGTTTGTAGGAAGTTGACTTTTGATAAACACACAACTAGTGTTCCAGAAAGTGAATGGCTGTTACTTGGCGATTAAGCTGAGTTTTAAGTGGTTCTAGACGGTAACAAACATACCTTTCTGTATAGACAAAACGCGCATTTCCCACTCTCAATCGCACATTCTTTGGCGACTTCTGTTCGTTCCAAGCGGGAAAAGCTGGTATGAAGTTTACCTTGAACATAAACACATAGCTGGTGTTTTGCAAAGTGAATTACTGTTACTCGGTGAATAAGCTTAGTTTTACATAGTTCTAGACGGTAAAAAGCATACCCTTCTATATAGACAAGACGTGCGTTTCCCAGTATGAATCGCACATTCTTTGGCGAATTCTGTTCGTTCCAAGCAGGAAAAGCTTGTAGGAAGTTGACTTTGAAGATAAACACACAGCTAGTGTTTCGCCAAGTGAATTGATGTTACTTGGCAAATAAGCTTAGTTTTAAGTCGTTCTAAATGGTAAAAAACATACTTCTCTATATACAAAAGACGGGCGTATCCAAGTATGAATCGCAAATTCTGTTCATTCAAAGCGGGAGAAGCTTGTAGGAGGATGACTTTGAAGATAAACAGACAACTAGTGTTTCACACACTGAATTGCTCTTACTTGGCGAATAAGCTTAGTTTTAAGTGGTTCTAGACAGTAAAAAGCGTCCGTTCCTACATAGACATAACGTGCGTTTCCCAGTCTGAATCGCACATTCTTTGGCGAATTCTATTCGTTCCAAGCGGGAAAAGCTTTTAGGAGGTCGACATTGACGATAAACACACAGCTAGTGTTTCGCCAAGTGAATTGCCGTCACTTCTCGAATAAGCTTAGTTTGAAGGGGTTCTAGGCGAGAAAAATCATTCTTTTCCATATAGACAAGATGTGCATTTCCCTTTCTGAATCAAACATTCTTTGGCGAATTCTGTTAGTTCCAAGCGGGAAAAGTTTGTAGTATGTTGACTTTGAAGATAAACACACAGCTACTGTGTCGCAAAGTGAATTGATGTTACTTGTCGAATAAGCTTAAATTCAGAGGTTCTAGATGGTAAAAAGCATACTTTTCTAGATAGACAAAATATGTGTTTCCCAGTCTGAATCGGACATTCTTTGGCGAATTCTGTTCGTTCCAAGAGGGAAAAGCTTGTAGGAAGTTGACTTTGAAGACAAACACACAGCTAGTGTTTTGCAAAGTGAATTGCTGTGACTTGGCCAATAAGCTTCTTTATAAGTAGTTCTAGACGATTAAAAGCATACTTTTCTTTATAGACAAAACGTGCGTTTTTAGTCTGAATCACACATTCTTTTTCGAATTCTGTTCATTCCAAGCGGGAGAAGCTTGTAGGAAGTTGACTTTAAGATAAACACACAGCTACAGTTTCCCATAATGAATTGATGTTACTTGGCAAATAAGCTTACTTTTAGGTGGTACTACACGGTACAAAGCATACTCTTGTATAAAGACAAAACATGCGTTTCCCTGTCTCAATGTCACATTCTTTGACGGATTCTGTTTGTTCTAAGCGGGAAAAGCTTGTGGGAATTTGACTTTGAAGATAAACACACAGCTAGTGCTTCACAAAGTGAATTGTTGTTGGCAAATAAGCTTAGTTTTAATTGGTTCTAGACGATAAAAAGCATACTTTTCTATATAGAAAAGACGTGCTTGTCCCTGTCTGAATTGCACATTCTTTGGCGAATTCTGTTCGTTCCAAGCGGGAAAAGCTTGTATGAAGTTTACCTTGAACATAAAGACACAGCTAGCGTTTTGCAAAGTGAATTGCTGTTACATGGTGAAAAAACTTAGTTTTAAATGGTTGTAGATGGTAAAAAACCTACTTTTCTATATAGACAAAACGTGAGTTTCCTAGTCTGAATCGCACATTCTTTGGCCAATCTGTTCGTTCCAAGTGGGAAAAGTTTGTAGGAAGTTGACTTTTGATAAACACACAACTAGTGTTCCAGAAAGTGAATGGCTGTTACTTGGCGATTAAGCTGAGTTTTAAGTGGTTCTAGACGGTAACAAACATACTTTTCTGTATAGACAAAACGCGCATTTCCCACTCTCAATCGCACATTCTTTGGCGACTTCTGTTCGTTCCAAGCGGGAAAAGCTGGTATGAAGTTTACCTTGAACATAAACACATAGCTGGTGTTTTGCAAAGTGAATTACTGTTACTCGGTGAATAAGCTTAGTTTTAGATAGTTCTAGACGGTAAAAAGCATACCTTTCTATATAGACAAGACGTGCGTTTCCCAGTATGAATCGCACATTCTTTGGCGAATTCTGTTCGTTCCAAGCAGGAAAAGCTTGTAGGAAGTTGACTTTGAAGATAAACACACAGCTAGTGTTTCGCCAAGTGAATTGATGTTACTTGGCAAATAAGCTTAGTTTTAAGTCGTTCTAAATGGTAAAAAACATACTTCTCTATATACAAAAGACGGGCGTATCCAAGTATGAATCGCAAATTCTGTTCATTCAAAGCGGGAGAAGCTTGTAGGAGGATGACTTTGAAGATAAACAGACAACTAGTGTTTCACACACTGAATTGCTCTTACTTGGCGAATAAGCTTAGTTTTAAGTGGTTCTAGACAGTAAAAAGCGTCCGTTCCTACATAGACATAACGTGCGTTTCCCAGTCTGAATCGCACATTCTTTGGCGAATTCTATTCGTTCCAAGCGGGAAAAGCTTTTAGGAGGTCGACATTGACGATAAACACACAGCTAGTGTTTCGCCAAGTGAATTGCCGTCACTTCTCGAATAAGCTTAGTTTGAAGGGGTTCTAGGCGAGAAAAATCATTCTTTTCCATATAGACAAGATGTGCATTTCCCTTTCTGAATCAAACATTCTTTGGCGAATTCTGTTAGTTCCAAGCGGGAAAAGTTTGTAGTATGTTGACTTTGAAGATAAACACACAGCTACTGTGTCGCAAAGTGAATTGATGTTACTTGTCGAATAAGCTTAAATTCAGAGGTTCTAGATGGTAAAAAGCATACTTTTCTAGATAGACAAAATATGTGTTTCCCAGTCTGAATCGGACATTCTTTGGCGAATTCTGTTCGTTCCAAGAGGGAAAAGCTTGTAGGAAGTTGACTTTGAAGACAAACACACAGCTAGTGTTTTGCAAAGTGAATTGCTGTGACTTGGCCAATAAGCTTCTTTATAAGTAGTTCTAGACGATTAAAAGCATACTTTTCTTTATAGACAAAACGTGCGTTTTTAGTCTGAATCACACATTCTTTTTCGAATTCTGTTCATTCCAAGCGGGAGAAGCTTGTAGGAAGTTGACTTTAAGATAAACACACAGCTACAGTTTCCCATAATGAATTGATGTTACTTGGCAAATAAGCTTACTTTTAGGTGGTACTACACGGTACAAAGCATACTCTTGTATAAAGACAAAACATGCGTTTCCCTGTCTCAATGTCACATTCTTTGACGGATTCTGTTTGTTCTAAGCGGGAAAAGCTTGTGGGAATTTGACTTTGAAGATAAACACACAGCTAGTGCTTCACAAAGTGAATTGTTGTTGGCAAATAAGCTTAGTTTTAATTGGTTCTAGACGATAAAAAGCATACTTTTCTATATAGAAAAGACGTGCTTGTCCCTGTCTGAATTGCACATTCTTTGGCGAATTCTGTTCGTTCCAAGCGGGAAAAGCTTGTATGAAGTTTACCTTGAACATAAAGACACAGCTAGCGTTTTGCAAAGTGAATTGCTGTTACATGGTGAAAAAACTTAGTTTTAAATGGTTGTAGATGGTAAAAAACCTACTTTTCTATATAGACAAAACGTGAGTTTCCTAGTCTGAATCGCACATTCTTTGGCCAATCTGTTCGTTCCAAGTGGGAAAAGTTTGTAGGAAGTTGACTTTTGATAAACACACAACTAGTGTTCCAGAAAGTGAATGGCTGTTACTTGGCGATTAAGCTGAGTTTTAAGTGGTTCTAGACGGTAACAAACATACTTTTCTGTATAGACAAAACGCGCATTTCCCACTCTCAATCGCACATTCTTTGGCGACTTCTGTTCGTTCCAAGCGGGAAAAGCTGGTATGAAGTTTACCTTGAACATAAACACATAGCTGGTGTTTTGCAAAGTGAATTACTGTTACTCGGTGAATAAGCTTAGTTTTAGATAGTTCTAGACGGTAAAAAGCATACCTTTCTATATAGACAAGACGTGCGTTTCCCAGTATGAATCGCACATTCTTTGGCGAATTCTGTTCGTTCCAAGCAGGAAAAGCTTGTAGGAAGTTGACTTTGAAGATAAACACACAGCTAGTGTTTCGCCAAGTGAATTGATGTTACTTGGCAAATAAGCTTAGTTTTAAGTCGTTCTAAATGGTAAAAAACATACTTCTCTATATACAAAAGACGGGCGTATCCAAGTATGAATCGCAAATTCTGTTCATTCAAAGCGGGAGAAGCTTGTAGGAGGATGACTTTGAAGATAAACAGACAACTAGTGTTTCACACACTGAATTGCTCTTACTTGGCGAATAAGCTTAGTTTTAAGTGGTTCTAGACAGTAAAAAGCGTCCGTTCCTACATAGACATAACGTGCGTTTCCCAGTCTGAATCGCACATTCTTTGGCGAATTCTATTCGTTCCAAGCGGGAAAAGCTTTTAGGAGGTCGACATTGACGATAAACACACAGCTAGTGTTTCGCCAAGTGAATTGCCGTCACTTCTCGAATAAGCTTAGTTTGAAGGGGTTCTAGGCGAGAAAAATCATTCTTTTCCATATAGACAAGATGTGCATTTCCCTTTCTGAATCAAACATTCTTTGGCGAATTCTGTTAGTTCCAAGCGGGAAAAGTTTGTAGTATGTTGACTTTGAAGATAAACACACAGCTACTGTGTCGCAAAGTGAATTGATGTTACTTGTCGAATAAGCTTAAATTCAGAGGTTCTAGATGGTAAAAAGCATACTTTTCTAGATAGACAAAATATGTGTTTCCCAGTCTGAATCGGACATTCTTTGGCGAATTCTGTTCGTTCCAAGAGGGAAAAGCTTGTAGGAAGTTGACTTTGAAGACAAACACACAGCTAGTGTTTTGCAAAGTGAATTGCTGTGACTTGGCCAATAAGCTTCTTTATAAGTAGTTCTAGACGATTAAAAGCATACTTTTCTTTATAGACAAAACGTGCGTTTTTAGTCTGAATCACACATTCTTTTTCGAATTCTGTTCATTCCAAGCGGGAGAAGCTTGTAGGAAGTTGACTTTAAGATAAACACACAGCTACAGTTTCCCATAATGAATTGATGTTACTTGGCAAATAAGCTTACTTTTAGGTGGTACTACACGGTACAAAGCATACTCTTGTATAAAGACAAAACATGCGTTTCCCTGTCTCAATGTCACATTCTTTGACGGATTCTGTTTGTTCTAAGCGGGAAAAGCTTGTGGGAATTTGACTTTGAAGATAAACACACAGCTAGTGCTTCACAAAGTGAATTGTTGTTGGCAAATAAGCTTAGTTTTAATTGGTTCTAGACGATAAAAAGCATACTTTTCTATATAGAAAAGACGTGCTTGTCCCTGTCTGAATTGCACATTCTTTGGCGAATTCTGTTCGTTCCAAGCGGGAAAAGCTTGTATGAAGTTTACCTTGAACATAAAGACACAGCTAGCGTTTTGCAAAGTGAATTGCTGTTACATGGTGAAAAAACTTAGTTTTAAATGGTTGTAGATGGTAAAAAACCTACTTTTCTATATAGACAAAACGTGAGTTTCCTAGTCTGAATCGCACATTCTTTGGCCAATCTGTTCGTTCCAAGTGGGAAAAGTTTGTAGGAAGTTGACTTTTGATAAACACACAACTAGTGTTCCAGAAAGTGAATGGCTGTTACTTGGCGATTAAGCTGAGTTTTAAGTGGTTCTAGACGGTAACAAACATACTTTTCTGTATAGACAAAACGCGCATTTCCCACTCTCAATCGCACATTCTTTGGCGACTTCTGTTCGTTCCAAGCGGGAAAAGCTGGTATGAAGTTTACCTTGAACATAAACACATAGCTGGTGTTTTGCAAAGTGAATTACTGTTACTCGGTGAATAAGCTTAGTTTTACATAGTTCTAGACGGTAAAAAGCATACCTTTCTATATAGACAAGACGTGCGTTTCCCAGTATGAATCGCACATTCTTTGGCGAATTCTGTTCGTTCCAAGCAGGAAAAGCTTGTAGGAAGTTGACTTTGAAGATAAACACACAGCTAGTGTTTCGCCAAGTGAATTGATGTTACTTGGCAAATAAGCTTAGTTTTAAGTCGTTCTAAATGGTAAAAAACATACTTCTCTATATACAAAAGACGGGCGTATCCAAGTATGAATCGCAAATTCTGTTCATTCAAAGCGGGAGAAGCTTGTAGGAGGATGACTTTGAAGATAAACAGACAACTAGTGTTTCACACACTGAATTGCTCTTACTTGGCGAATAAGCTTAGTTTTAAGTGGTTCTAGACAGTAAAAAGCGTCCGTTCCTACATAGACATAACGTGCGTTTCCCAGTCTGAATCGCACATTCTTTGGCGAATTCTATTCGTTCCAAGCGGGAAAAGCTTTTAGGAGGTCGACATTGACGATAAACACACAGCTAGTGTTTCGCCAAGTGAATTGCCGTCACTTCTCGAATAAGCTTAGTTTGAAGGGGTTCTAGGCGAGAAAAATCATTCTTTTCCATATAGACAAGATGTGCATTTCCCTTTCTGAATCAAACATTCTTTGGCGAATTCTGTTAGTTCCAAGCGGGAAAAGTTTGTAGTATGTTGACTTTGAAGATAAACACACAGCTACTGTGTCGCAAAGTGAATTGATGTTACTTGTCGAATAAGCTTAAATTCAGAGGTTCTAGATGGTAAAAAGCATACTTTTCTAGATAGACAAAATATGTGTTTCCCAGTCTGAATCGGACATTCTTTGGCGAATTCTGTTCGTTCCAAGAGGGAAAAGCTTGTAGGAAGTTGACTTTGAAGACAAACACACAGCTAGTGTTTTGCAAAGTGAATTGCTGTGACTTGGCCAATAAGCTTCTTTATAAGTAGTTCTAGACGATTAAAAGCATACTTTTCTTTATAGACAAAACGTGCGTTTTTAGTCTGAATCACACATTCTTTTTCGAATTCTGTTCATTCCAAGCGGGAGAAGCTTGTAGGAAGTTGACTTTAAGATAAACACACAGCTACAGTTTCCCATAATGAATTGATGTTACTTGGCAAATAAGCTTACTTTTAGGTGGTACTACACGGTACAAAGCATACTCTTGTATAAAGACAAAACATGCGTTTCCCTGTCTCAATGTCACATTCTTTGACGGATTCTGTTTGTTCTAAGCGGGAAAAGCTTGTGGGAATTTGACTTTGAAGATAAACACACAGCTAGTGCTTCACAAAGTGAATTGTTGTTGGCAAATAAGCTTAGTTTTAATTGGTTCTAGACGATAAAAAGCATACTTTTCTATATAGAAAAGACGTGCTTGTCCCTGTCTGAATTGCACATTCTTTGGCGAATTCTGTTCGTTCCAAGCGGGAAAAGCTTGTATGAAGTTTACCTTGAACATAAAGACACAGCTAGCGTTTTGCAAAGTGAATTGCTGTTACATGGTGAAAAAACTTAGTTTTAAATGGTTGTAGATGGTAAAAAACCTACTTTTCTATATAGACAAAACGTGAGTTTCCTAGTCTGAATCGCACATTCTTTGGCCAATCTGTTCGTTCCAAGTGGGAAAAGTTTGTAGGAAGTTGACTTTTGATAAACACACAACTAGTGTTCCAGAAAGTGAATGGCTGTTACTTGGCGATTAAGCTGAGTTTTAAGTGGTTCTAGACGGTAACAAACATACTTTTCTGTATAGACAAAACGCGCATTTCCCACTCTCAATCGCACATTCTTTGGCGACTTCTGTTCGTTCCAAGCGGGAAAAGCTGGTATGAAGTTTACCTTGAACATAAACACATAGCTGGTGTTTTGCAAAGTGAATTACTGTTACTCGGTGAATAAGCTTAGTTTTAGATAGTTCTAGACGGTAAAAAGCATACCTTTCTATATAGACAAGACGTGCGTTTCCCAGTATGAATCGCACATTCTTTGGCGAATTCTGTTCGTTCCAAGCAGGAAAAGCTTGTAGGAAGTTGACTTTGAAGATAAACACACAGCTAGTGTTTCGCCAAGTGAATTGATGTTACTTGGCAAATAAGCTTAGTTTTAAGTCGTTCTAAATGGTAAAAAACATACTTCTCTATATACAAAAGACGGGCGTATCCAAGTATGAATCGCAAATTCTGTTCATTCAAAGCGGGAGAAGCTTGTAGGAGGATGACTTTGAAGATAAACAGACAACTAGTGTTTCACACACTGAATTGCTCTTACTTGGCGAATAAGCTTAGTTTTAAGTGGTTCTAGACAGTAAAAAGCGTCCGTTCCTACATAGACATAACGTGCGTTTCCCAGTCTGAATCGCACATTCTTTGGCGAATTCTATTCGTTCCAAGCGGGAAAAGCTTTTAGGAGGTCGACATTGACGATAAACACACAGCTAGTGTTTCGCCAAGTGAATTGCCGTCACTTCTCGAATAAGCTTAGTTTGAAGGGGTTCTAGGCGAGAAAAATCATTCTTTTCCATATAGACAAGATGTGCATTTCCCTTTCTGAATCAAACATTCTTTGGCGAATTCTGTTAGTTCCAAGCGGGAAAAGTTTGTAGTATGTTGACTTTGAAGATAAACACACAGCTACTGTGTCGCAAAGTGAATTGATGTTACTTGTCGAATAAGCTTAAATTCAGAGGTTCTAGATGGTAAAAAGCATACTTTTCTAGATAGACAAAATATGTGTTTCCCAGTCTGAATCGGACATTCTTTGGCGAATTCTGTTCGTTCCAAGAGGGAAAAGCTTGTAGGAAGTTGACTTTGAAGACAAACACACAGCTAGTGTTTTGCAAAGTGAATTGCTGTGACTTGGCCAATAAGCTTCTTTATAAGTAGTTCTAGACGATTAAAAGCATACTTTTCTTTATAGACAAAACGTGCGTTTTTAGTCTGAATCACACATTCTTTTTCGAATTCTGTTCATTCCAAGCGGGAGAAGCTTGTAGGAAGTTGACTTTAAGATAAACACACAGCTACAGTTTCCCATAATGAATTGATGTTACTTGGCAAATAAGCTTACTTTTAGGTGGTACTACACGGTACAAAGCATACTCTTGTATAAAGACAAAACATGCGTTTCCCTGTCTCAATGTCACATTCTTTGACGGATTCTGTTTGTTCTAAGCGGGAAAAGCTTGTGGGAATTTGACTTTGAAGATAAACACACAGCTAGTGCTTCACAAAGTGAATTGTTGTTGGCAAATAAGCTTAGTTTTAATTGGTTCTAGACGATAAAAAGCATACTTTTCTATATAGAAAAGACGTGCTTGTCCCTGTCTGAATTGCACATTCTTTGGCGAATTCTGTTCGTTCCAAGCGGGAAAAGCTTGTATGAAGTTTACCTTGAACATAAAGACACAGCTAGCGTTTTGCAAAGTGAATTGCTGTTACATGGTGAAAAAACTTAGTTTTAAATGGTTGTAGATGGTAAAAAACCTACTTTTCTATATAGACAAAACGTGAGTTTCCTAGTCTGAATCGCACATTCTTTGGCCAATCTGTTCGTTCCAAGTGGGAAAAGTTTGTAGGAAGTTGACTTTTGATAAACACACAACTAGTGTTCCAGAAAGTGAATGGCTGTTACTTGGCGATTAAGCTGAGTTTTAAGTGGTTCTAGACGGTAACAAACATACTTTTCTGTATAGACAAAACGCGCATTTCCCACTCTCAATCGCACATTCTTTGGCGACTTCTGTTCGTTCCAAGCGGGAAAAGCTGGTATGAAGTTTACCTTGAACATAAACACATAGCTGGTGTTTTGCAAAGTGAATTACTGTTACTCGGTGAATAAGCTTAGTTTTAGATAGTTCTAGACGGTAAAAAGCATACCTTTCTATATAGACAAGACGTGCGTTTCCCAGTATGAATCGCACATTCTTTGGCGAATTCTGTTCGTTCCAAGCAGGAAAAGCTTGTAGGAAGTTGACTTTGAAGATAAACACACAGCTAGTGTTTCGCCAAGTGAATTGATGTTACTTGGCAAATAAGCTTAGTTTTAAGTCGTTCTAAATGGTAAAAAACATACTTCTCTATATACAAAAGACGGGCGTATCCAAGTATGAATCGCAAATTCTGTTCATTCAAAGCGGGAGAAGCTTGTAGGAGGATGACTTTGAAGATAAACAGACAACTAGTGTTTCACACACTGAATTGCTCTTACTTGGCGAATAAGCTTAGTTTTAAGTGGTTCTAGACAGTAAAAAGCGTCCGTTCCTACATAGACATAACGTGCGTTTCCCAGTCTGAATCGCACATTCTTTGGCGAATTCTATTCGTTCCAAGCGGGAAAAGCTTTTAGGAGGTCGACATTGACGATAAACACACAGCTAGTGTTTCGCCAAGTGAATTGCCGTCACTTCTCGAATAAGCTTAGTTTGAAGGGGTTCTAGGCGAGAAAAATCATTCTTTTCCATATAGACAAGATGTGCATTTCCCTTTCTGAATCAAACATTCTTTGGCGAATTCTGTTAGTTCCAAGCGGGAAAAGTTTGTAGTATGTTGACTTTGAAGATAAACACACAGCTACTGTGTCGCAAAGTGAATTGATGTTACTTGTCGAATAAGCTTAAATTCAGAGGTTCTAGATGGTAAAAAGCATACTTTTCTAGATAGACAAAATATGTGTTTCCCAGTCTGAATCGGACATTCTTTGGCGAATTCTGTTCGTTCCAAGAGGGAAAAGCTTGTAGGAAGTTGACTTTGAAGACAAACACACAGCTAGTGTTTTGCAAAGTGAATTGCTGTGACTTGGCCAATAAGCTTCTTTATAAGTAGTTCTAGACGATTAAAAGCATACTTTTCTTTATAGACAAAACGTGCGTTTTTAGTCTGAATCACACATTCTTTTTCGAATTCTGTTCATTCCAAGCGGGAGAAGCTTGTAGGAAGTTGACTTTAAGATAAACACACAGCTACAGTTTCCCATAATGAATTGATGTTACTTGGCAAATAAGCTTACTTTTAGGTGGTACTACACGGTACAAAGCATACTCTTGTATAAAGACAAAACATGCGTTTCCCTGTCTCAATGTCACATTCTTTGACGGATTCTGTTTGTTCTAAGCGGGAAAAGCTTGTGGGAATTTGACTTTGAAGATAAACACACAGCTAGTGCTTCACAAAGTGAATTGTTGTTGGCAAATAAGCTTAGTTTTAATTGGTTCTAGACGATAAAAAGCATACTTTTCTATATAGAAAAGACGTGCTTGTCCCTGTCTGAATTGCACATTCTTTGGCGAATTCTGTTCGTTCCAAGCGGGAAAAGCTTGTATGAAGTTTACCTTGAACATAAAGACACAGCTAGCGTTTTGCAAAGTGAATTGCTGTTACATGGTGAAAAAACTTAGTTTTAAATGGTTGTAGATGGTAAAAAACCTACTTTTCTATATAGACAAAACGTGAGTTTCCTAGTCTGAATCGCACATTCTTTGGCCAATCTGTTCGTTCCAAGTGGGAAAAGTTTGTAGGAAGTTGACTTTTGATAAACACACAACTAGTGTTCCAGAAAGTGAATGGCTGTTACTTGGCGATTAAGCTGAGTTTTAAGTGGTTCTAGACGGTAACAAACATACTTTTCTGTATAGACAAAACGCGCATTTCCCACTCTCAATCGCACATTCTTTGGCGACTTCTGTTCGTTCCAAGCGGGAAAAGCTGGTATGAAGTTTACCTTGAACATAAACACATAGCTGGTGTTTTGCAAAGTGAATTACTGTTACTCGGTGAATAAGCTTAGTTTTAGATAGTTCTAGACGGTAAAAAGCATACCTTTCTATATAGACAAGACGTGCGTTTCCCAGTATGAATCGCACATTCTTTGGCGAATTCTGTTCGTTCCAAGCAGGAAAAGCTTGTAGGAAGTTGACTTTGAAGATAAACACACAGCTAGTGTTTCGCCAAGTGAATTGATGTTACTTGGCAAATAAGCTTAGTTTTAAGTCGTTCTAAATGGTAAAAAACATACTTCTCTATATACAAAAGACGGGCGTATCCAAGTATGAATCGCAAATTCTGTTCATTCAAAGCGGGAGAAGCTTGTAGGAGGATGACTTTGAAGATAAACAGACAACTAGTGTTTCACACACTGAATTGCTCTTACTTGGCGAATAAGCTTAGTTTTAAGTGGTTCTAGACAGTAAAAAGCGTCCGTTCCTACATAGACATAACGTGCGTTTCCCAGTCTGAATCGCACATTCTTTGGCGAATTCTATTCGTTCCAAGCGGGAAAAGCTTTTAGGAGGTCGACATTGACGATAAACACACAGCTAGTGTTTCGCCAAGTGAATTGCCGTCACTTCTCGAATAAGCTTAGTTTGAAGGGGTTCTAGGCGAGAAAAATCATTCTTTTCCATATAGACAAGATGTGCATTTCCCTTTCTGAATCAAACATTCTTTGGCGAATTCTGTTAGTTCCAAGCGGGAAAAGTTTGTAGTATGTTGACTTTGAAGATAAACACACAGCTACTGTGTCGCAAAGTGAATTGATGTTACTTGTCGAATAAGCTTAAATTCAGAGGTTCTAGATGGTAAAAAGCATACTTTTCTAGATAGACAAAATATGTGTTTCCCAGTCTGAATCGGACATTCTTTGGCGAATTCTGTTCGTTCCAAGAGGGAAAAGCTTGTAGGAAGTTGACTTTGAAGACAAACACACAGCTAGTGTTTTGCAAAGTGAATTGCTGTGACTTGGCCAATAAGCTTCTTTATAAGTAGTTCTAGACGATTAAAAGCATACTTTTCTTTATAGACAAAACGTGCGTTTTTAGTCTGAATCACACATTCTTTTTCGAATTCTGTTCATTCCAAGCGGGAGAAGCTTGTAGGAAGTTGACTTTAAGATAAACACACAGCTACAGTTTCCCATAATGAATTGATGTTACTTGGCAAATAAGCTTACTTTTAGGTGGTACTACACGGTACAAAGCATACTCTTGTATAAAGACAAAACATGCGTTTCCCTGTCTCAATGTCACATTCTTTGACGGATTCTGTTTGTTCTAAGCGGGAAAAGCTTGTGGGAATTTGACTTTGAAGATAAACACACAGCTAGTGCTTCACAAAGTGAATTGTTGTTGGCAAATAAGCTTAGTTTTAATTGGTTCTAGACGATAAAAAGCATACTTTTCTATATAGAAAAGACGTGCTTGTCCCTGTCTGAATTGCACATTCTTTGGCGAATTCTGTTCGTTCCAAGCGGGAAAAGCTTGTATGAAGTTTACCTTGAACATAAAGACACAGCTAGCGTTTTGCAAAGTGAATTGCTGTTACATGGTGAAAAAACTTAGTTTTAAATGGTTGTAGATGGTAAAAAACCTACTTTTCTATATAGACAAAACGTGAGTTTCCTAGTCTGAATCGCACATTCTTTGGCCAATCTGTTCGTTCCAAGTGGGAAAAGTTTGTAGGAAGTTGACTTTTGATAAACACACAACTAGTGTTCCAGAAAGTGAATGGCTGTTACTTGGCGATTAAGCTGAGTTTTAAGTGGTTCTAGACGGTAACAAACATACTTTTCTGTATAGACAAAACGCGCATTTCCCACTCTCAATCGCACATTCTTTGGCGACTTCTGTTCGTTCCAAGCGGGAAAAGCTGGTATGAAGTTTACCTTGAACATAAACACATAGCTGGTGTTTTGCAAAGTGAATTACTGTTACTCGGTGAATAAGCTTAGTTTTACATAGTTCTAGACGGTAAAAAGCATACCTTTCTATATAGACAAGACGTGCGTTTCCCAGTATGAATCGCACATTCTTTGGCGAATTCTGTTCGTTCCAAGCAGGAAAAGCTTGTAGGAAGTTGACTTTGAAGATAAACACACAGCTAGTGTTTCGCCAAGTGAATTGATGTTACTTGGCAAATAAGCTTAGTTTTAAGTCGTTCTAAATGGTAAAAAACATACTTCTCTATATACAAAAGACGGGCGTATCCAAGTATGAATCGCAAATTCTGTTCATTCAAAGCGGGAGAAGCTTGTAGGAGGATGACTTTGAAGATAAACAGACAACTAGTGTTTCACACACTGAATTGCTCTTACTTGGCGAATAAGCTTAGTTTTAAGTGGTTCTAGACAGTAAAAAGCGTCCGTTCCTACATAGACATAACGTGCGTTTCCCAGTCTGAATCGCACATTCTTTGGCGAATTCTATTCGTTCCAAGCGGGAAAAGCTTTTAGGAGGTCGACATTGACGATAAACACACAGCTAGTGTTTCGCCAAGTGAATTGCCGTCACTTCTCGAATAAGCTTAGTTTGAAGGGGTTCTAGGCGAGAAAAATCATTCTTTTCCATATAGACAAGATGTGCATTTCCCTTTCTGAATCAAACATTCTTTGGCGAATTCTGTTAGTTCCAAGCGGGAAAAGTTTGTAGTATGTTGACTTTGAAGATAAACACACAGCTACTGTGTCGCAAAGTGAATTGATGTTACTTGTCGAATAAGCTTAAATTCAGAGGTTCTAGATGGTAAAAAGCATACTTTTCTAGATAGACAAAATATGTGTTTCCCAGTCTGAATCGGACATTCTTTGGCGAATTCTGTTCGTTCCAAGAGGGAAAAGCTTGTAGGAAGTTGACTTTGAAGACAAACACACAGCTAGTGTTTTGCAAAGTGAATTGCTGTGACTTGGCCAATAAGCTTCTTTATAAGTAGTTCTAGACGATTAAAAGCATACTTTTCTTTATAGACAAAACGTGCGTTTTTAGTCTGAATCACACATTCTTTTTCGAATTCTGTTCATTCCAAGCGGGAGAAGCTTGTAGGAAGTTGACTTTAAGATAAACACACAGCTACAGTTTCCCATAATGAATTGATGTTACTTGGCAAATAAGCTTACTTTTAGGTGGTACTACACGGTACAAAGCATACTCTTGTATAAAGACAAAACATGCGTTTCCCTGTCTCAGTGTCACATTCTTTGACGGATTCTGTTTGTTCTAAGCGGGAAAAGCTTGTGGGAATTTGACTTTGAAGATAAACACACAGCTAGTGCTTCACAAAGTGAATTGTTGTTGGCAAATAAGCTTAGTTTTAATTGGTTCTAGACGATAAAAAGCATACTTTTCTATATAGAAAAGACGTGCTTGTCCCTGTCTGAATTGCACATTCTTTGGCGAATTCTGTTCGTTCCAAGCGGGAAAAGCTTGTATGAAGTTTACCTTGAACATAAAGACACAGCTAGCGTTTTGCAAAGTGAATTGCTGTTACATGGTGAAAAAACTTAGTTTTAAATGGTTGTAGATGGTAAAAAACCTACTTTTCTATATAGACAAAACGTGAGTTTCCTAGTCTGAATCGCACATTCTTTGGCCAATCTGTTCGTTCCAAGTGGGAAAAGTTTGTAGGAAGTTGACTTTTGATAAACACACAACTAGTGTTCCAGAAAGTGAATGGCTGTTACTTGGCGATTAAGCTGAGTTTTAAGTGGTTCTAGACGGTAACAAACATACTTTTCTGTATAGACAAAACGCGCATTTCCCACTCTCAATCGCACATTCTTTGGCGACTTCTGTTCGTTCCAAGCGGGAAAAGCTGGTATGAAGTTTACCTTGAACATAAACACATAGCTGGTGTTTTGCAAAGTGAATTACTGTTACTCGGTGAATAAGCTTAGTTTTAGATAGTTCTAGACGGTAAAAAGCATACCTTTCTATATAGACAAGACGTGCGTTTCCCAGTATGAATCGCACATTCTTTGGCGAATTCTGTTCGTTCCAAGCAGGAAAAGCTTGTAGGAAGTTGACTTTGAAGATAAACACACAGCTAGTGTTTCGCCAAGTGAATTGATGTTACTTGGCAAATAAGCTTAGTTTTAAGTCGTTCTAAATGGTAAAAAACATACTTCTCTATATACAAAAGACGGGCGTATCCAAGTATGAATCGCAAATTCTGTTCATTCAAAGCGGGAGAAGCTTGT